>NC_142351.1:6214612-6292112 GCF_059441175.1 Urocampus carinirostris | reverse complement strand
AGGTTCGCAGACGGACTGACAACAGGGGATTGACAGGACTGGGAGCCAATTGGAGCCAAATGAGCGGGCGCAGGTGATTCCCATTGGCAATCATGACAAAGAGATACTTTTTGTTACAATTGAGAGCAAAAGCCACCCAGTTAATAGAACCGACAGAGAGCATTAAGCCACGCCTACCATAGTCACCATGTATCCATGTATCACATGCTGAGCAAATAGAGCGGCTGAAACAACATCAACAGCAAGCAACTCCTTAGTCCACAGGCGGCCCGCGGGCCAGATCAGGCCCGCTAAGGGATTGGATCCGGCCCGCGAGACCACACTTAGAGAAGCGCAAGAGAAAAACAAGCTGCAGGTTGAAATATGTCAACTTGATGTTGCCAAAGCCAGGTGCCTCGAACAAATGCCGTACTTATATTTCATTTTTTCTCTTTTTCTCTCTCTTTCACTCTCTCTCTCTCTTTTTCTCAATCTTTGTTCCTCTTGGTCTTTTTTCTGTCTTTTTACCTTCTTTTGCTCTCTTCCTTTTTTTCCTTTTTTCCCTTTCTCTCTCTCTTTTCCATTTTCCTTCTCTCTTTCTTCCCTTCTCCTTTCTCTCCTTCTCGTTTTTGCTCTATTTCTCTTTTTATCCCTTGTTTTTTGTGCTTTTTCTCTCCCCCTCTCTCTCTCTCTCTCCCTCTTGCCTTTTTCCCTCTATCTCCCTTTCTCTCTTTCTTTGTCCTACCTTCTCTACTTCTCTCTCTCTCTCTCTCTCTTTCTCTTATTTCCTTATCTTTTCTTCTTTCTCTCTAATCTACCCTTCCGGCCCCCGAGACAATGTTTGTTCCAACGTGTGGCCCCAAAGTTCAAATGAGTTTGACACCCCTGCCTCTCGGTCTCTCATCAGCCGTACCGCTTATCCTCATTAGGGTCGCGGGGGGGCTGGAGCCCATCCCAGCCATCTCTGGGCAGTGGGCAGGGGACACAGGGACAGACAACTCATTCGCTCATTCACACCTATGGACAATTTGGACCGGCCAATTCACCTGAAATGCATGTTTTTGGAATGTGGGAGGAAACCGGAGTGCCCGGAGGAAACCCACGCAAGCACGGGGAGAACATACAAACTCCGCACAGGAAGTCTGGAGCTGGATTTGAACCCACGACAGGTTCCCATGACATGAACTGTGCCGCACAAGCCCTAACCACTGCGCCACCGTGCTGCCTTTATTCATACTTGACCCCTGAAAATTCGTTTTTTTCTTGAATAATAATAAATGGTAAATAGATGAATAAATAAAGGTTTCTATTTCGCAGATTTTTATGTTATGCATTGTTTCTGGCCCCCTTAAACCGAGGGATTACTGTATATATAATATGCCAAAATAATCAAAAAATATAATTTTACCATCCAGAACAGAAAAATATGTATAAAATTGTAGAAGTAACCTGTATTGTTTTGTACTAAAAAATAAACATTTCATAAAATAATATGCTCTAGAACGAAACTCATTTGAACTCGGGGGGGCCACACGATAGAAAAAACATTCTGTCGGGGGCCGGACTAGTAGATTCAAGAGAAAGAAAAAGAGAGATAAATAAATGAGAGAAAGAGGGAGGGAAAAGGAGAGAGGGCGGGACAAAGAAAGAAAAAGAGAGAGAGAGAGCGTGAGAAACAAAAGATAAAAAGTTGTGAGAAAGGGGGAAAAGAAAGGGAGAGGAAGAAAGAAATCCAACGAGAAAAAGAAAGGAGAGAAAAGAGAAAAGAAAGCGCGAAGGGTATGGAGAGTGAAAGAGAAAAGAGAGAGGGAAAAGGGGTAGAAAAGAGAGAGAGAGAGAGAGAGAGGGACAGGGAGAGAGAAAAGGTGTGGAAAAGAGAGAGAGACAGAGAGAGACAGAGAGAGAGAAAGGGGTGGAAAAGAGAGAGAGAGGCAGAGAAAGATAAAAGGTGTGGAAAGGAGATAGAGAGAGACAGAGAGAGAAAACGGTATAGAGAGAGACAGAGAGAGAGAAAAGAGGTAGAAAAGAGAGAGAGAGAAAAGGGGTGGAAAAGAGATAGAGAGAGAGAGAAAGAAAAGATATAGAGATCAAAGCCAGTAGAGAAGCTTACCACATGTTGTGAGTCATAATTGTATTCATATTTAGTTTCTTTTGTCTTTTTTTAGCATATTTGGTAATGGAGTCATCCAAAAGTCATTGAAATTAATCCAGTTTTGCCGGACATTGCATATTGTGCTAAAATGCTAATTCCCCTTATAGAAATCAAAGCCAGCAGAGAAGCTTACCACATGTTGTGAGTCATAATTGTATTCATATTTAGTTTCTTTTGTCTTTTATTAGCATATTTGGTAATGGAGTAATCCAAATGTCATTGAAATTAATCCAGTTTTGCCGGACATTGCATATTGTGCTAAAATGCTAATTCCCCTTATAGAGATCAAAGCCAGCAGAGAAGCTTACCACATGTTGTGAGTCATCATTTGATTCATATTTAGTTGATTTTGTCTTTTATTAGCATATTTGGTATTAGAGTAATCCAAAAGTAATTGAAAGTAATCAAGTTAAAGTAACCCTAACCAACCCTGATTATACCACACTGAGTCTTTGATATTTTTTATTTTTTTATTTTCTTACGCGTGAGGAATTTTACACAACAATATTCGAGAACAGTGACATTTTTTGTGGAAAACCAGGTTTGGTTCAACCTCACCCTGTTTCTGGCCCCCAAGTACATGAAGTTTGAGACCCCTGGTCTAAAATCTCCTTTCCTTTCCAGGAGGACCTACAGGTGGCGCAATCTCAAGGCGCTCGTCTATTGGATTGCATCAATGAGCCTTTCCAGACAAATTCGGAATACCGAATGACCCAGGATGAGCTGGAAAATCTAGCGACTGTGCAGCGGTATGAAAAGGATTTTGAGGATTGTAATGAATGAATGAATGGATGAAAACTTTATTCGAACATAAAATAAAAAACAGAACAAAAACAATAACTCAACAACAAAATAATGTGACATAATATGTTCGAAAAGGGGTAGTAAGAAGCAAATGCTTATATTCCCTACCCTCTCATCTTCCCTATTAAATACAACAATATTAATGATATTAATAATAACGGTTATGATATAAGAATAGCAATAATAATATAAAGTTCTAGGACAGGGGTGTCCAACTCATTTGAACTCGGGGGCCACACGATAGAACAAACATTCTGTCGGGGGCCGGACTAGTAGATGAAAGAGAAAGATAAAGAGAGATAAAGAAATAAAAGAAAGAGGGAAGGAAAAGGAGAGAGGGCAGGACAAAGAAAGAGAGAGAGGGAGAGAGCGTAAGAAACAAAAGAGATAAAAAGAGAAGTCGGGAGAGAGGGGGAAAGAAAAGGAGCGGAAGAAAGAAATCCAAAAAGAAATAGAAAGACAGAAGGAGGAAAAAGAGAAAAAGCACAAAGGGTAAGAAGAGAGAAAGATAAAGGAAAGCACAAAGGGTATGAAGAGAGAGAGAGAAAAGAGAAAAAAAGGAAGTTAGAGCAAAAGAGGTTAAAATACACAGAGAGAGAGAGAGAGAGAGAGAGAGAGAGAACGAAGGGTATGAAGAGAGAGAGAGAGAGAGAACGAAGGGTATGAAGAAAGAGAGAGAGAGAGAGAGAGAGAGAACGAAGGGTATGAAGAGAGAGAGAGAGAGAGAGAGAACGAAGGGTATGAAGAGAGAGAGAGAGAGAGAGAGAGAGAGAGAGAGAGAGAGAGAACGAAGGGTATGAAGAGAGAGAGAGAGAGAGAGAGAGAGAACGAAGGGTATGAAGAGAGAGAGAGAGAGAGAGAGAACGAAGGGTATGAAGAGAGAGAGAGAGAGAGAGAGAGAACGAAAGGTATGAAGAGATAGAGAGAGAGAACGAAGGGTATGAAGAGAGAGAGAGAGAGAGAGAGAGAGAACGAAGGGTAAGAAGAGAGAGAGAGAGAGAGAGAGAACGAAGGGTAAGAAGAGAGAGAGAGAGAGAACGAAGGGTATGAAGAGAGAGAGAGAGAGAGAGAGAGAACGAAGGGTATGAAGAGAGAGAGAGAGAGAGAGAGAACGAAGGGTATGAAGAGAGAGAGAGAGAGAGAGAACGAAGGGTATGAAGAGAGAGAGAGAGAGAGAGAACAAAGGGTATGAAGAGAGAGAGAGTGAGAGAGAACGAAGGGTATGAAGAGAGAAAGAGAGAGAGAGAGAACGAAGGGTATGAAGAGAGAGAGAGTGAGAGAGAACGAAGGGTATGAAGAGAGAGTGAGAGAGAACGAAGGCTATGAAGAGAGAGAGAGAGAGAGAGAACGAAGGGTATGAAGAGAGAGAGAGTGAGAGAAAGCCCGAAGGGTATGAAGAGAGTGAGAGAAAGCACGAAGGGTATGAAGAGAGTGAGAGAAAGCACGAAGGGTATGAAGAGAGTGAGAGAAAGCACGAAGGGTATGAAGAGAGAGAGAGAAAGCACGAAGGGTATGAAGAGAGAGAGAGAAAGCACGAAGGGTATGAAGAGAGAGAGAAAGCACGAAGGGTATGAAGAGAGAGAGAGAAAGCACGAAGGGTATGAAGAGAGAGAGAGAAAGCACGAAGGGTATGAAGAGAGAGAGAGAAAGCACGAAGGGTATGAAGAGAGAGAGAGAAAGCACGAAGGGTATGAAGAGAGAGAGAGAGAGAAAGCACGAAGGGTATGAAGAGAGAGAGAGAGAGAAAGCACGAAGGGTATGAAGAGAGAGAGAGAGAGAGCACGAAGGGTATGAAGAGAGAGAGAGTGAGAGAGAACGAAGGGTATGAAGAGAGAGTGAGAGAGAACGAAGGCTATGAAGAGAGAGAGAGAGAGAGAGAACGAAGGGTATGAAGAGAGAGAGAGTGAGAGAAAGCCCGAAGGGTATGAAGAGAGTGAGAGAAAGCACGAAGGGTATGAAGAGAGTGAGAGAAAGCACGAAGGGTATGAAGAGAGAGAGAGAAAGCACGAAGGGTATGAAGAGAGAGAGAGAAAGCACGAAGGGTATGAAGAGAGAGAGAGAAAGCACGAAGGGTATGAAGAGAGAGAGAAAGCACGAAGGGTATGAAGAGAGAGAGAGAAAGCACGAAGGGTATGAAGAGAGAGAGAGAAAGCACGAAGGGTATGAAGAGAGAGAGAGAAAGCACGAAGGGTATGAAGAGAGAGAGAGAAAGCACGAAGGGTATGAAGAGAGAGAGAGAAAGCACGAAGGGTATGAAGAGAGAGAGAGAAAGCACGAAGGGTATGAAGAGAGAGAGAGAGAGAAAGCACGAAGGGTATGAAGAGAGAGAGAGAGAGAAAGCACGAAGGGTATGAAGAGAGAGAGAGAGAGAGCACGAAGGGTATGAAGAGAGAGAGAGAGAAAGCACGAAGGGTATGAAGAGAGAGAGAGAAAGCACGAAGGGTATGAAGAGAGAGAGAGAAAGCACGAAGGGTATGAAGAGAGAGAGAGAGAGAAAGCACGAAGGGTATGAAGAGAGAGAGAGAGAGAGAAAGCACGAAGGGTATGAAGAGAGAGAGAGAGAGAGAAAGCACGAAGGGTATGAAGAGAGAGAGAGAGAGAAAGCACGAAGGGTATGAAGAGAGAGAGAGAGAGAAAGCACGAAGGGTATGAAGAGAGAGAGAGAGAGAAAGCACGAAGGGCATGAAGAGAGAGAGAGAGAGAAAGCACGAAGGGTATGAAGAGAGAAAGAGAGAGAAAGCACGAAGGGTATGAAGAGAGAAAGAGAAAAGAAAGCACGAAGGGTATGAAGTGAGAAAGAGAAAAGAAAGCACGAAGGGTATGAAGTGAGAAAGAGAAAAGAGAAAAAAGGAAGTTAGACCAAAAGAGGTTAAAACACACGGAGAGAGAAAGAGACAGAGACAGAGTGGGAGAAAAGGGGTGGAAAAGAAATGGAAAGAGAGAGAGTGAGAAACAAAAGAGATAAAAAGTTGTGAGAGAGGGGGAAAAGAAAGGGAGAGGAAGAAAAAAATCCAAAGAGAAATAGAAAGACAGAAGGAGAATAAAGAGAAAAGAAAGCGCAAAGGGTAGGAAGAGAGAAAGAGAAAAGAGAGAAAGGAAAAAAAGTAAATTAGAGCTAAATAAATTAAAAAGACACACAGAGAGAAAGAGACAAAGAGGAACAAAGGAAGAGAAATAGAGAGACACAGAGTGAAAGAGACGGAGACAAAGAGTGGGAGAAAAAGGGTGGAAAGAGAGAGAGAGAGAGCGAGAGAGAGAGAAATACAAGTACAGTGGGACGGATTTAATCCCTTAGCGGGTCTGATCTGGCCCGCGGGCCGCCTGTTTGACACCTGTGTCCTAGACGTACTATTCCCTATCTCTAGTATCACTCATACCCCATTTTCTTCATCTCTGTATTCCACCAGGAATGTTTCTTTGTATCTAAACCTGAACAAGTGAATAGTTGGACATTGTTTTATCTTGTAAATTGTTCCAAAGTTTGACTCCACACACAGACATACTTTTCCTGGTGGTTCTCACCTTTGGGATTATGAATGTACTACAGCCCCTTAAATTATAATTTCCCTCTTTCTGAATGAATAATTTTTGGATGTTTTCTGGCACTATGTTTTTGTTGTTCCAAAGTTTGACTCCATACACAGACACACACGTACTTTTCCTGGTGGTTCTCCCCGGTGGGATTATGAATTTACTACAGCCCCTTAAATTATAATTTCCCTCTTTCCAAATGAATCATTTATGGATGTTTTCTGGCACTATGTTTTTGTTGTTCCAAAGTTTGACTCCATACACAGACATACTTTTCCTGGTGGTTCTCACCCTTGGGATTATGAATTTACTACAGCCCCTTAAATTATAATTTCCCTCTTTCCGAATGAATCATTTATGGATGTTTTCTGGCACTATGTTTTTGTTGTTCCAAAGTTTGACTCCATACACAGACATACTTTTCCTGGTGGTTCTCACCCTTGGGATTATGAATTTACTACAGCCCCTTAAATTATAATTTCCCTCTTTCCGAATGAATCATTTATGGATGTTTTCTGGCACTATGTTTTTGTTGTTCCAAAGTTTGACTCCATACACAGACATACTTTTCCTGGTGGTTCTCACCCTTGGGATTATGAATTTACTACAGCCCCTTAAATTATAATTTCCCTCTTTCCGAATGAATCATTTATGGATGTTTTCTGGCACTATGTTTTTGTTGTTCCAAAGTTTGACTCCATACACAGACATACTTTTCCTGGTGGTTCTCACCCTTGGGATTATTAATTTACTACAGCCCCTTAAGTGATAATTTCCCTCTTTCTGAATGAATAATTTTTGGATGTTTTCTGGCACTATGTTTTTGTTGTTCCAAAGTTTGACTCCATACACAGACATACTTTTCCTGGTGGTTCTCACCTTCGGGATCATGAATTTACTACAGCCCCTTAAGTGATAATTTCCCTCTTTCTGAATGAATAATTTATGGATTTTTTTCTGGCACTGTGTTTTTGTTGACCTCAAATGGCAAAAATGTGACTAAATCATCCAATTTTAATCATTTGGGCTGCAGGAATAAAATATTAGTTTTTTATTAGTATCCTCTGCAACGTCTCTTCTCTCTCTCCCAGACTTTTGGGTCAACTGGACGAGACGGAGACGGCGTTCGACGATTTCTGGGAACGCCATCGCTCCAAGATGGAACAATGTTTGCGGCTTCGTCATTTCGAGCTGGACTTCCGTGAAGTGGGTTGGGAACGGCGTGCCGGACTGTGAAGAATTTTTGTCACCTGGTTTTTGTGACATTGCTCTAGGTGCGCTCCCAGCTTAACGCCGCCTCGGAACGCTTATGTGGTTTCTCCGAGGTCAGCGTCAATCCCGCCCATGCCGAGCATGTCCTCCGTGAGCTCGGCAGTCACGAGGAAAAAGCCTGCGTAAGGACACAAACACCTACACCATGCATGTCCAAAGTCCGGCCCGCGGGCCAGATTGGGCCCGTGATCGAATTTTTACTGACCCGCGGCCTCTGTCATGAATTGAATAATATGTGGACCGCCAGTAATGTTGACCACATGAAAAAATACGATTGCACAAAAAAAAAAAAAAAAAAACATGGCGACTGTAAATAAAAAAGGAAAGTTGAGTGTGAGGGCTGCCGCGTCCAGGACAACTGAAAAATTGGAGTATTCTTTTTTTTACAAAATCTGAAACAATTGTGCTTCCGGAATTTGAAAGAAGAGAGAGCGAGACAGAGAGAGCGCGAGAGAGAGTAAAAGAGACAGAGACAGAGAGAGAGAGAGAGTGAATACTATGTGGCCCGCCAGTAATGTTGACCATATGAAAAAATACAATTGCACAAAAAAAAAAATCACAATTTCACCAGAGAGTGGCAGTAGCCTGTTGGCCGCCGTTCCGATTTCCGACATGGCGACTGTAAATAAAAAAGGAAAGTTGAGTGTGAGGGCTGCCGCGTCCAGGACAATTTAAAATTGGAGTATTTTTTTTTTTTTACCAAAATCCAAAACAACTGCGCTTCCAGAATTTGAAACGAGAGAGAGCGAGACAGAGAGAGCGAGACAGAGAGAGCGAGAGAGAGAGTAAAAGAGACAGAGAGAGAGAGAGAGTGAATACTATGTGGCCCGCCAGTAATGTTGACCACATGAAAAAATACAATTGCACAAAAAAAAAAAAAAATCACAATTTCACCAGAGAGTGGCAGTAGCCCTTTGGCCGCCGTCCCCATTTCTGACATGGCGACTGTAAATAAAAAAGGAAAGTTGAGTGTGAGGGCTGCCGCATCCAGGACAACTGAAAAATTGGAGTATTTTTTTTTACCAAAATCCGAAACAACTGTGCTTCCGGAATTTGAAACGAGAGAGAGCCAGACAGAGAGAGCGAGACAGAGAGAGCGAGAGAGAGAGTAAAAGAGACAGAGAGACAGAGAGTGAATACTATGTGGCCCGCCAGTAATGTTGACCACATGAAAAAATACAATTGCACAAAAAAAAAAAAAAATCACTATTTCACCAGATTGGCAGTAGCCCTTTGGCCACCGTCCCCATTTCCGACGTGGCGATTGTAAATAAAAAAAGGAAAGTTGAGTGTGAGGGCTGCCGCATCCAGGACAACTGAAAAATTGGAGTATTCTTTTTTTTACAAAATCTGAAACAATTGTGCTTCCGGAATTTGAAACGAGCGAGACGGAGAGAGCGAGACAGAGAGAGCGAGACAGAGAGAGCGAGACAGAGAGTAAAAGATCCAGAGAGAGAGAGAGTGAATACTATGTGGCCCGCCAGTAATGTTGACCACATGAAAAAATACAATTGCACAAAAAAAAAAAAAAATCGCAATTTAACCAGAGAGTGGCAGTAGCCCTTTGGCCGCCGTCCCCATTTCCGACATGGCGACTGTAAATAAAAAAGGAAAGTTGAGTGTGAGGGCTGCCGCATCCAGGAGTGACAGGGAGCAATCTGTCAATGAGTTTCAGCTGGTGTCCATGGGAGGGGCCAATTGGGCGCCCGGCAACCTTCCACGATCCGATGGTTGACGGACAAGGGTAGCAGGTGGCTGGAAATGTGGAAGTGGCACTTCCGTGTCGAGCGAGGATGATCGTAGATTTGCAGGAATACTAGTCATTAGCCGGGACGGGAGAGCAAAGGCGGTATCGAGTTCGGAAACAAGGTCAGAAAGAGGTGTCAGGCAGGAGAGGGGCAAAACAGGTCGGATGACGGGAAGTCAGAACAGGGCAGAGTCAGGTCCGGAAACGGGTTGGCGACAGGTATCAGGCAGAGAAAAACAGGGCAGGAAAAGTGTCTGAAAGTGAGAGCTTGCCAAGCTGGGAGCATCGGTTCGCAACAATCTGACAGGGATCTCTTGAAAGCCGGGGGTTTAAAAAGAGTCTATTAGCCAATCAGCTCTCAGGTTTGTTGGCGCCAATTGGGCAGTCACAGGTGCCTTGATTCGGCAATCATGACATATTATTTATTCTCTGAGCCATATACACTAATGAAAAAAGACACATAAGGCTTGCGAGCTATAGGTTCCCGACCCCTGCTCTAGGCTGAAAGTGCCGGACAAAACCTTTTCCCGCCTGCAAAATGCTTGCTCGTTTCGGAGTTGTCTGACCTTCTTAACGATGTTATACGTTTCTTAAAAAGGCAGTTTTGAAAATGGCTTCGACAGTAAATCTGCCCTTTTGGCTACACATCTAATAGTGACATCGGATCTACAGGTTTTTGATCAGGAACAGAAACATGGATACATTTTTGGTTGCAGCCTGTTTCCCTCTATAGGGTGAACGTTTCTTATGTGTTTTTGTAAATAGCAGACCACTATACCACACTGGCATTGTCCTTTTCTATAGTAGAAAAAAACCTGTTTGCGGGCGATGATTTGGCTCTTATGCCTGGCAGGCAAGGTGCAGCAGTAGGACGGGCAGTGAGTGTTGCTAATAGTGTGTCTGCCTGTCAGTCACACAAACAGACATAGAATTAAGAGAGTGGCCAAGACTCTAGTATCGATCCGATCCAAGTACTTGCTGAGCATTGGTATCTTAGATACTTGGATCCATCCGCCCACTCTTTGTCACGGTTGCCACGGTGCCCAATTGGCCCCCGCCGTGTGGCACCAGCTTCTGTCACGGTTGCCATAGCACCCAATTGGCCCCGCCCATGGGCGCCAGCTGCAGCTTGTTGACAGTTTGCCTCCCTATCAGTATTTAAACTCTGTCTTGTCAGTCCCCTTTTGGCAGTCCGTCTGCGGATCTCCGTTTTTACACGGCAAGCCCTTTTTCGCCTGTCCTGTGCTTTTGCTCCGGTTTTTCCCCCGCTGCGATCTGTTTTAAGCTAGACCACGTCTGCTCTCCCGTCCCGAATGACGATCTGTTTTGTCTCGACCTCGTCTGTTCTCCCGCCTCGAATAACCATCCGTTTCTGATCTCGACCACGTCTCCTCCCCTGGCTTTCGGCCTTTTTTCGTTCCCGACACCGCCATCGCTCGCCACGGAAGTCCCACTTCCGCGTCTGAGCAACCAACTCCCCGCGATTAGCTATCTCCGGATCATGTGTGCACTACTTTCCCTTCTTCCCAATAAAACTGTGAGAAACGTTACGCGAGTGGGTTCTGTCTTCGTTCTGGTCCTGACACCCTGAGTACACCAAGCATAGCTCTGCCTGACGAATTTTGGCCTTTTAAAAATGACTCATTCATTGATTTATCATGTTTTTAAAAATTTTCGGAGTGTAAACTAACATCTTACTTCATGCTCCAACAGGGCATTCTGGACTTGGCGCTATCACTTGCTAGAGAAGGTGAAGTTCTGATCGAGAGCGCTCACTACGCGGAGGACTCCATACGGCCAAAGTGTACCGAGCTGAGAACAGTTTGTGAGGAGATCAGTTCTACTCTGAGGGACAAGAAGAACTTCCTTCTCACCGCAATGGAGCTTCACCACACTCTGGAGAAGGTATGCTCTCCATCAGTGTTCCCTCTAAGCTGCGTACAAGAAAATCTAGCCAGCGCACAAAAATCAGGGCTCGAAATTACTAATTTAGAAGCGACTTAAGTCAAAGTTACAGTGCATGAAGGTAAAAACTCACGGGTTCCCCTGATGCTGTGTCCTCAATGCGGTATTTTGAAGTCGAGTCGAAGTAGAACGAAGTTGAGTAAAGTTAGTAGAGTTTTTCGAGAACCGGCTTCTTCGGCTCGGCTCACTCAAAGGAACCGGCTCTTTTGGGTCCCAAACGGCTCTTCGGGTTGTTTTTGCTTCTTTCATCCCAACATGACCAAATATTATGTAAAATTATGCACAAAATGACTTAAAGGAAGGGGGGAATAGAACAAAAAAGAAAAAAATACCAAAATTGTCACGGGGAGGAGCGGACCAGAACGGAGGCAGGAGGCAGGAAGTGAGAACTAATTTGCGTTGACAATCATAACTTTTATTTAACAAAATAAAAGTCGTCCAAAACTCCGGGACAAAACAGAACAAAAACATTCTTACACTCAGAATGGGCAAGTACAGGTTTCCTCCGACTCAAACTAAACAGGACAGGGCATAACAGAATGGAAAATGTGTAATGAGCCAGCACCCGCAAAACCCACAACTCAGCCGTAAGGAAAATGACAGGGAACATTGCTCTCCATCCAGACCTGTCGGAACCTATGACATGATGTTTGTCTCATCAGGCCTCCCAATGGTGCGAAGAAGGAATCTTTCTGTTGGCGAGCCAACCGGTCGACCGATGTCAATCTCAAGATGGAGCTGAGGCCGCTCTCCAAGAACTGGAACGCTACCTGGAGATGGCACCTCTTCACACTGTCATTGACTGCAACGCCATCTACGTCCAGTATGAGGCGGTGCTCACGACTCAGCTCAGGGTCAGTCACTTACGAACTTCGAAATTCAAATCAAAGACGAATGTAATTGTAAAGTACATTTCAGGCAATGAATTGACAATCAAAGCACCAGATAAAAATATAGATAGATGGATAAGTGTCTAGGTAGATGTCTAGATAGATAGGTAGGTAAGTAGATAGATAGATGTATAGATAGATAGATGGATAGATGGATAGATGTCTAGATAGGTAGGTAGGTGTCTAGATAGATAGATGGATAAGTGAATAAATAGGTAGGTAGATGTCTAGATGGATAAATAGATAGATGTCTAGATATATAGAGTGTTAGATAGATGGATGGATAGATGTCTAGATAGATATAGATGGATGGATGGATAGATAGATGTCTAGATAGATCTTTAGATGGATAGATAGATGGATAGATAGATGGATAGATAGATGTCTAGATAGATAGATAGATGTCTAGATAGATAGAAAGATGTCTAGATAGATCGATGGATAGAGAGATATATAGATGTCTAGATAGATGGACGGATAGATGTATAGAGAGTTAGATAGATGTCTAGATAGATAGATGGATGGATAGATAGATGTCTAGATGGATGGATGGATGTCTAGATAGATGTTTAGATGGATAGATAGATGGATAGATAGATAAATGTCTAGATATATAGAGAGTTAGGTAGATGTCTAGATAGATGTTTAGATAGATAGATGGATGGATAGATAGATGTCTAGATAGATGTTTAGATGGATAGATAGATGGATAGATAGATGTCTAGATAGATAGATAGATGTCTAGATAGATCGATGGATAGAGAGATATATAGATGTCTAGATGGATAGATAGATAGATGTCTAGAGAGATGGATGGATGGATGGATAGATGTCTAGATAGATGTTTAGATGGATAGATAGATGGATAGATAGATGGATAGATAGATGTCTAGATAGATAGATAGATAGATGGATAGATAGATCGATGGATAGAGAGATATATAGATGTCTAGATGGATAGATAGATCGATGGATAGAGAGATATATAGATGTCTAGATGGATAGATAGATAGATGTCTAGATGTATAGAGAGTTAGATAGATGTCTAGATAGATGTTTAGATAGATAGATAGATGTCTAGATAGATAGATGGATAGATAGATGTCTAGATAGATAGATAGATGTCTAGATAGATGGATAGAGAGATATATAGATCAATAGATGTCTAGAGAAATAGATGGATAGATAGATAGATAGATAGATAGATAGATAGATGTCTAGATGTATAGAGAGTTAGATAGATGTCTAGACAGATGTCTAGATAGATAGATAGATGGATCGATAGATGTCTAGATAGATGGATAGATAGATGTCTAGATAGATGGATAGATAGATGTCTAGATAGATGTCTAGATAGATAGATGGATAGATAGATGTCTAGATAGATGGATAGATAGATGTCTAGATAGATGGATAGATAGATAGATCGATAAATGTCTAGATGGATGTCTAGATAGATGTCTTGATAGATGGATGTCTAGATAAATGTCTCGATAGATGTCTAGATAGATAGTTATATGTCTAGATAGATGGATAGATAGATGTCTAGATGTCTAGATAGATAGATGTCTAGCTGGCTAGATGTCTAGATAGATAGATGTCTATCTAGATGGATGGATAGATAGATAGATGGATGGATGGATACTTTATTCATCCCGTAGGGAAATTCACACTTCCAGCAGTATCCTTGTGTTAATTATTAACAGATTAACAGGATGGCCTCGGGGTGCTGTGTTATAGTTTAGCAACAGCGGAGTGGATGACATCACACGCTAGGCCAAAAGTTCGACATCCCTACAGCAGATGGAAATCTTTGTGCCCAGGGTTACACCGCCTCGTGTTCACGTAGATAGCGAGTCCGCCTCCTCTCCGTTTCTCTAGCCTCGCTGCTAGCCGCTGAGCACCATCGTGACAGCTGGTGCGTGTATGTATTACAGTGAAAGGTTAGAAGTAAAATCCATTAAAGTACATAAGAAAAAACGTAAAAAGCCATATAAAAAACTGGGTTTTTAGCATCCTCTTAAAAACGTCAGGGTTTCTGCAGACCTGATGTCCATACCATAGGTTTTGGTCCTCCCTAGGAACAGTTAACCGACAGCTGCTGGAAGATTTCAAGGACCTTGAGGACTAATGTAATAACATCATGATAAAACTTGGTAGTCTGACTTTTAAAATTTAATTAATGAAGTTGAAAATTTTAAAATTAAGACCCAAGTCGATCCATGACCAGCAGGAAGGGTAGACCCAATCGCGTAACGTTTCTCACAAGTCTATTGAGATAAAGGGCAGGGTTGGGTAGGGTTACTTTAACTGGATTACTTTCAATGAATTTTTGATGACTCCAATACCAAATATGCTAATAAAAGACAAAAGAAACTCAATATGAATCAAATGATGACTCACAACACGTGGTAAGCTTTCTCTCCTGGCTTTGATCTCTTTGATCTCTGGCAAAACGAACATCAAATGCCACAGAAACAAAATGAAAATCAATCCAAACAGCTTGCCAACATCATTTTTGCCGTTCCATGTATTCCGTTACTCCCCAAGCCTGCACAAAATTGAGTCATTTGATTCATATTTAGTTTCTTTTGTCTTTTATTAGCATATTTGGTATTGGAGTAATCCAAAAGTAATTGAAGTAATCCAGTTAAAGTAACCCTACCCAACCCTGATAAAGGGGAAGGGCAGCGCTGCAATCTGGTGCTCGCTGGAAGCAAGCTGCTCAGAGAATCGGATTGTCATCCGAATGTGGAAGTGGACGGAAAAACCAAGTCGATGGCCGGGACGGGAGAGCAAAACGTGGTCGGGATCAAAACTGGTCGTAAGCCGGGACGGGAAAGCAAAACGTGGTCGGGGTCGAAAAACAGGTCGTAGTCGGAGACAAACTGGGAAATCGAGAAGGGACGGGTGGATAACGGGTGCAAAAAGCAGGACCGACGGGAGTCAGAGTCAAAGTGCTTGCCTTTTAGAAACAGAGGTTCGCAGACGGACTGACAACAGGTGAGCTTAAAAAAGACAGGGAACCAATCATGTAGCCTGCAACGAGTGGTCACAGGTACTGTTACTAATCAGTCATCATGACACAAATGATAAATATCGATCCCTGTCTTTCATCAGGACCAGGTCGAGCAAGTTTTCCAAAAACAGAGCTCAGTCCAGGAGATGTTTGAAAAGAGACGCGTCAGCCTGAAAAAACTTGCCGCCAAACAGACCCGACCAGTGCAGCCAGTGGCTCCAAGACCGGAAGTCAAGTCCCCACTGGCATCTCCCAGTATGTTTTCAAACATATTAAGAACAAATTGTGCATCATACTTCGTATCTTGAAACGTTTCTGTGTGTCAGATCAACAGAGAAAAGAACGGAGATACTCTGCAGATAATGCCCTCTGCAGAAAGGTGAGGATTTGTCGTCCCTTTAAATCTCAACGTGACATCTATCTTTATCTATCCATCTATCTATCTATCTAGACATCTATCTATCTATCTAGACATCTATCCATCTATCTATCTAGACATCTATTCATCTATCTATCTATCTATCTATTTATCTATCTATCTATCTAGACATCTATCTATCTATCTAGACATCTATCCATCTATCTATCTAGACATCTATTCATCTATCTATCTATCTATTTATCTATCTATCTATCTAGACATCTATCTAGACATCTATTCATCTATCTATCTATCTATCTGTCTATCTATCTATCTAGACATCTATCTAGACATCTATCTAGACATCTATCTAGACATCTATCTAGACATCTATCTAGACATCTATCTAGCTAGACCAGGGGTGTCAAACTCATTTTAACCCGGGGGCCACACGAGAGAACAAACATTCTCTCGGGGCCGAACTAGTAGATTAGAGAGAACGAAAAAAAAAAGAAAAGGAAATAAGAAAAAGAGAGGGAGAGAAAAGTAGAAAGGGTAGGACAAAGAAGGAGAAAGGGAGCAAGAGAGAGGGAGAGAGAAATAGAGAGAGAGAGAGCATGAGAAAAAAAATAGATAAAAAGAGAAATAGTGAGAGAGAGGGAAAGAGAGAGAATGAAATTCAGAGAGAAATAGAAAGAGAGAAAGAGACAAGGAAAGAAAAGAGAATGAGAGAAAGAGAAAAGGGGAAAGCAATAGAGAGAGAGAGAAAGGGAAGAGAGAGTGAAAAAAGGTAAAAATACAGAGACAAAGAGGAACAAAGAAAAAGAAAAAGAGGGACAGAGAGAGTGAAAGAGAAAGAGATAAAGAGTGGAAAGAAGAGAGAGAGAGAGAGAGAGAGAGAGAGAGAGAGAGAGAGAGAGAGAGAGAGAGAGAGAGAGAGAGAGAGAGAGAGAGAGAGAGAGAGAGAGAGAGAGAGAGAGAGAGAGAGAGAGAGAGAGAGAGAGAAAATACAAGTACAGCGTTTGTGAGAGGCACCTGGCTTTGGCAACATCAAGTGGATATATTTCAACCTGCAGCTCGTTTTTCTCTTGCACTTCTCTGAGCGTTGACTCGCGGGCCGGATCAAATCCCTTAGCGGGCCTGATCTGGCCCGCGGGCCGCCCGTTTGACACCCCTGATCTAGACATCTATCTAGACATCTATCTAGACATCTATCTAGACATCTATCCATCTATCTATCTAGACATCTATTCATCTATCTATCTATCTGTCTGTGTGTCTGTCTGTCTGTCTGTCTGTCTGTGTAGACATCTATCTAGACATCTATCTGTCTAGACATCTATCTATCTAGACATCTATCCATCTATCTATCTAGACATCTATTCATCTATCTATCTATCTGTCTGTGTGTCTGTCTGTCTGTCTGTCTGTGTAGACATCTATCTAGACATCTATCTGTCTAGACATCTAGACATCTATCTATCTAGACATCTAGACATCTATCTATCTAGACATCTATCTATCTAGACATCTACCTACCTAGGTCATATCCCTCTAGAAGGGGTGACGGACAGCAAGACAAACACATACAATAACAAAGAAAATAAAAAAGGGAAAAAAATAGCAAAAGAACACACAAACATTTTTGGACCATGGCCAACCCAATTACCCAAACAAGTTAGGCACCTCGGCACCTAAGTCGGTCATGCTTTTGTCCCTCCAGATGAAAACGGGACACAAGAAAGGGGCGATGTCACTCGGATCAGGGTGACACAACACAATCTTTTGTTCAACAGCACGGCCCGACAGCTTTCGCTGGTTTACCCCTGCCGTATCATAGAACCTGTCCAAACATCCCACTATCCTTTCACAACACCTTTCCACTCCTTCCTATCACCAACAAGAGCTCTAGCTTCCACTAGATTTAGACCTCTTTCCTGCAGAGCACTCATAACACCATCCATCCACGTCCATCGCCGCCTTCCTTTTGGTCTCCTTCCATTTACTACTGCTCTGTAGATCCTCTTCAACATTCGCTCCTCATCCATCTTCTCCATGTGTCCGAACCAACCGAGGACTCTCTTATCCACACTCTTGTTCAGCTCCACTACTACTCCAGTTCTGTCTCTCACAATTTCATTTCTCAATCTATCCAATCTTGTCACTCCTAACATACTACTCAAAAACATTTACCATATTTTTCGCACTATAGGGCGCACCGGGTTACAGGGCGCACCCCCAAAAAATAGTTTTTGGTCCTATATCTTCCATAGATAAGGCGCACCGGATTATAAGGCGCTACAATGGGAACGTCAACAAAACAGTCAGATGGTTCAGTCCAACTGATTACCCCCTTAACATTCCCAAAGCTTGCAAAGAAGCAAATACGTGTCTC
Organism: Urocampus carinirostris; assembly: GCF_059441175.1. Taxonomy (NCBI): domain Eukaryota; kingdom Metazoa; phylum Chordata; class Actinopteri; order Syngnathiformes; family Syngnathidae; genus Urocampus; species Urocampus carinirostris. The sequence goes on along the minus strand of NC_142351.1, from coordinate 6,273,997 downwards.
AGACACGTACAGAAACAGTGTCTGTACGATGTCACTCAAATGCATCGTTTCAAATATCATTCGGAAGGTTAAAGTCTTGGGATTCAAGAAATGCCAACCATTCCTTAGTTTCTATTTTCTTTTTCGCTCGCAACTTTACCGTGCATATGACAATAAACACTTGGAATTGAGATTAATTTACTCAACTCATCACAGCAACATCAAGATCGTTCTAAAACAAGATACCGGGAAAATATAAAGCCGCATAGCTCACCTAAGTTCTCACGCTCAATAATGATACGCAATTGTGGTCTTCTTACAACCGTGAGTGAAGTCAATCCAGGAGAGTCAAATGTTTACAAATACAGAATAATAAAACATGTTTTCTCTATGCCGTAGTTCAAGCAAACTTGCTATTCACATTCATCTTTTTCGGCCAATTGCAGGCTTTGTTTTGCCCCTTTAGCCTATGCGAGGCTCCGAATAACTTCAGCCAATAGCGATCGATTTAACGGATGATTGACACATCTTTTTCGGCCAATTGCAGGGTTTGTTTCGGCCCTCTAGCCAATCCGAGGCTCCGAATAACTTTAGCCAATAGCGATCGATTCAAATGATGATTGACACATTGGGTAGCCAATGAAACGCCGGTATATAAATCCCAGCATACACCGCGGACTACTCGGCGTTCGGGGGAAAGTCGAGTCGGCGGCTGTTGCGTAAGTTGCGAGACCTTGCGATTTAATATTGATCCATATATAAGGCGCACTGTATTATAAGGCGCATGGTCAGCTTTTGAAAAAAAATAAGACTTTTAGGTGCGCCTTATAGTGCGGAAAATACGGTAATTACCTTCTCAAATCCGCATTCAGGCTCCAAGTCTCTGCACCATACAACACAGTCGGCGCAATCACGCTCTCATACAGTCCCCTCTTAACATCCATACTCATACTCTTGTTGCTCTTGAACGTGACTTAGGGGGTAAAAATTCCAGGTCACCTGAATTGGAACAGCTTTTTCTTTCTTCCTTCTCGCCGACTCATTTGGCTTTTACAGTGGCTTGCGAAACTATTTGGCCCCCTTGAACCTTGTGATCTTATTACACATTTCAGACTTCAACATAAAGATATAAAACTGTGATTTCTTGTGAAGAATCAACAATAAGTGGAACACAATCATGAAGTGGAACACACTTCATTGGATATTTTCAACTTTGATTGACATAAAAAGGGCCAGATGTATCTGTAGCGATAATTTAACCCTGGCTAGCTGTAGAGCAGGGGTCTCAAATTCATTTGAACTCGAGGGGGCCACACGATAAAACAAAACATTCTGTCAGGGGGCGCACTAGTAGATTAAAGAGAAAGAAAAAGAGAGATAAAGAAATATGAGAAAGAGGGAGGGAAAAGGAGAGAGGGCGGGACAAAGAAAGAAAAAGAGAGAGAGGGAGAGAGCGTGAGAAACAAAAGAGATAAAAAGTTGTGAGAGAGGGTGAAAAGAGAGAGGAAGAAAGAAATCCAAAGAGATATAGAAAGACAGAAGGAGAGAAAAGAGAAAAGAAAGCGTGAAGGGTAGGAAGAGAGAAAGAGAAAAGAGAGAAAAAGGAAAAAAAGAAGTTAGAGCAAGATAGGATAAAAAGACACAGAGCGAGAAAGAGACAGAGAGCAACAAAGGAAGAGAAAAAGAGAGACACAGAGACAGATAGTGGGAGAAAAGGGGTGGAAAAGAGAGAGAGAGAGAAATAAATAGAAGTACAGTGTCTTTGTCCGAGGCACCTGGCTTTGGCAACATCATGTTGACATATTTCAACCTGCAGCTTGTTTTTCTCTTGCGCTTCTCTGAATGTTGTCTGGCGGGCCGGATTCAATCCCTTAGCGGGCCTGATCTGGCCCGCGGGCCGCCTGTTTGACACCTACGCTGTAGAGAATAAAACACCATAATAACTAAGCTAAACTAAGTCTAACCTGCTTTCGTGCAACCGACTTGAAGCTAAATCCAGCCTAGACAAGAAAACTATCCCAGCTTAATCCTTTATCTCGGTTTCCCGCCTTCAGGTGGAGACTCCCAGCATGCACGGCAGCGGCACAAGACACGCATCTCTCTCTGAAGAGGACGAAAACCTGGCTGTGCTGCGACGGTGAGGGTTTTGAGTTTTTGTTACCAGAAATTATTCTCGATTTGAATCTGAAAAACAACAATTTTTGTGTTTCCCAGTCACGTGATGAATGAACTGCTGGAAACCGAAAGAGCATATGTGGAAGAGCTTCTATGTGTTCTAGAAGTGAGCTGCCAAGTGGAGTCCGTTCCTCTTTTTACATAGCTGGATATTAATCACGATTGTGTTGCACCAGGGATACGCAGCAGAAATGGACAACCCCTCCATGGCTCACCTACTTCCCACTATGCTTCTGAGTAAAAAGGAAATCCTGTTCGGGAATATGTCCGAAATCTATCAGTTTCATAAGAGGTAGATGTTTTTCCTGAAGAACGAAAAACGCTATGTATCCGACCATTCACTGAGTTTACATTTCAGGACATTTCTAAAAGAATTGGAGGCTTACACAAACTACCCTGAACTTGTGGGCCGCTGTTTTTTGGAAAGAGTAAGCTGTTTTTTCAGAAGAGATTCAATGGAATGGATTTGTCATTAGTGACCAGTTCTCTCTTTTCAGATGAAGGACCTACAAATCTATGAAGCTTATTGCCAGAATAAACCTCGCTCGGAGAGCCTGTGGCGCCAGTGTTCGGATTGTGCCTTCTTCCAGGTTATTTGAATCATTTCCAAACAAAAGCCGGGAACTGATTATATCCAGGGTTGGGTAGGGTTACTTTAACTGGATTACTTTCAATGACTTTTGGATGACTCCGATACCAAATATGCTAGCAAAAGACAAAAGAAACTAAATATGAATCAAATTGTGACTCACAACATGTGGTAAGCTTCTCTCCTGGCTTTGATCTCTTTGATCTCCAGGGTTGGGTAGGGTTACTTTAACTGGATTACTTTCAATGACTTTTGGATGACTCCGATACCAAATATGCTAGCAAAAGACAAAAGAAACTAAATATGAATCAAATTGTGACTCACAACATGTGGTAAGCTTCTCTGCTGGCTTTGATCTTTTTGATCTCCAGGGTTGGGTAGGGTTACTTTAACTGGATTACTTTCAATGACTTTTGGATGACTCCGATACCAAATATGCTAGCAAAAGACAAAAGAAACTAAATATGAATCAAATTGTGACTCACAACATGTGGTAAGCTTCTCTGCTGGCTTTGATCTCCAGGGTTGGGTAGGGTTACTTTAACTAGATTACTTTCAATGACTTTCGGATTACGCCAATACTAAATATGCTAATAAAAGACAAAAGAAACTAAACATGAATCAAATGATGACTCACAACACATGGTAAGCTTTCTCACCTGGCTTTGATCTCTTTGATCTCCGGCAAAACTAACATCAAATGTGACCAGGGTTGGGTAGGGTTACTCTAACTGGATTACTTTCAATGACTTTTGGATTACTCCAATACCAAATATGCTAGTAAAAGACAAAAGAAACTAAACATGAATCAAATGATGACTCACAACACGTGGTAAGCTTTCTCTCCTGGCTTTGATCTCTTTGATCTCCGGCAAAACGAACATCAAATGCCACAGAAAGAAAATGAAAATAAATCCAAACAGCTTGCCAACATCATTTTTGCCGTTCCATGTATTCCAAGCCTGCACAAAATTTAGTAATTTTATTCATATTTAGTTTCTTTTGTCTTCTATTAGCATATTTGGTATTGGAGTAATCCAAAAGTAATTGAAAGTAATCCAGTTAAAGTAACCCTACCCAACCCTGATTATATCATTTGACCCTGTTCCCATAAAGTATTGTGGAGACATTATTCTGTCTCTATATATAGATAGATAGATAGATACTTTATTCATCCCCGTAGGGAAATTCAGACTTTGAGCAGTATCCTTGTGTTGAAAAATAAAATAATAAAGGAAGCAGGCAGTGTTGTATCCAGAGTCACATGATTGAAGTCCCCAGAGATTAACAGGATGGCCTCAGGACGCTGTGTTTGTAGTTTAGCAACAGCGGAGTGGATGACGTCACACCCTAGGCCAAAAGTTCAACGTCCCTGCGGCAGATGGAAATCTTTGTGTTTACATGCCCAGGGTTACACCACCTCGTGTTCACGTAGAAAATGAGTCCACCTCCTCTCCGCTTCCCGCAGGCGTTTGTGTCTCTGTCTGCCCTAACAGAGCTGAAGCCGGGTAGCTCCACGTTAGCATCCGGGATGCCGGACATTTCCGTAAAACACAGCAAACTGCACTCCCTGTACGCTTTGATGTTTTTCACCAGTCTTATTGGTAGAGAGTTCACATTTCCCATGATTACGGACGGTACCGAAGGTTTATTATGCCGCTAGCCGCTTAGCCTTCACCTGAGCTCGGGCTCTGCAGCCACGATAGGTCCCCCTCATCACACTGGAACGAGAATTCTTCAGGGCAAGGAGTTGATTCCTCGAATTAACGCATTTTTGTGCGTTAAAAGTAATCCAAAGTGTAGTTGTCGAATGGGACGAAAAACACAGAAGATAGAAGTAGACACTTAAAACAATATGTCGATTATTTTTCCTAAAGATGGATAAGAATTTGTTGACATTGGCAGGCTCATTCTGAGTCTATGGCAGAGGACTCAAAAACTGGCAACAGGAAACAGGAAAATCTCTCACTATTCGATGACATTCGCCATTTTGAAGTTAAAGAGGGTGACCTACATGAATCATGTTTGGTTATGGTGCAATATGATATGGTTGTTGTAAGGTTTTAACATTTATTAAACTGAAATCTGACTCCTAAGTTTAATTAGCCCTAACGACGAGTGTAGTCCACATACCGATTTATTTAGCCGAATCACAGAGTTGAACAGATCGGATCTTTCTCCCTTGCCAATTACAATCGTGTGGAGAAAGAGCGACGAGGTTTCAGGGTCTTCCCATGTTATAATTCATGCCGATGAAATGTTCACGCCCCATGACCAAGCCTCTGGCTGATTGGTCGGCGCCGTCATGGATGCAAATTTCCCAATAGTCCTTTGAAGCTTGGGAGAAGGGTGACAGGATGTTGCCAGGCACATGTTCAACCTCACCAGGCGAGGTGATTAAATCATTATTATCTGCACAGAATGAAAGAAAAGGCGCATTCCAACGCAAAGTGGGGTTTACGACACTCGTCTCACAAGTTGCACTCAAGGCTGAAGTCCGATTTTCGGACAAGTATATTTGACTTTACGTAAGATAAAACAGTGTATAAAATAGTATATGACTTCACTGTCATGAAAAGAATTAGGACCTTCACACAGATAAATACATGGTAAGTAGGAGAAACGGAGAGTCCTTGTATATGTGAGTCACAAACCTCTATTGTATGCCTTGAGACTGAAGTCCCTGTTCACTTCATCAAAAGTGTTGGGCATTAACTATCAAAATGTACCGTTTACCAAATTCTTCGAATTAGTTATCTGAATCCATTAACCAAACACAACCTACATCATCCAACAATTATGCGCGCTCGTTTCTTGAGAGAAAAATGACCAGGAAGGCCGACATTTTCACACGGGGGCGGATGTTTATTTTCCCTAAAAGCAGAACTAAGTGTAGAACAGGAGACTGCCAAAGTCACGTTGGAGTATGTGGGAAGCCTCCTCCTGATGTCCTTTAGCTTTCTCTTATTAGCTCACATCTCCCCGCAAGATGGCGTCTCGGCTCCTCCCATGGGCGTGCCAAGCAGTTGTTTGCGACCAACAATCCCACAATACAACGCCTTGTCAATCTGCGTCAGCAAATCCAGTCCTGTTATCAAAATTTCCGAGACAAAATATCACGCATTTCAACATTGAGCTAAAGCCCATTCAGTGAATATCTTTATTGCATTAAACTGAATACATGTCCTTTGTAGTCAATCGTATAAAATCCTTTATAGTCAAACGTATAAAATCCTTTAATAGGCATGTTCTTAGCTACTCCATAGTTAAAATGCCATAGTACCTGACAATATCATCATTTGAAGGCACATCGCATCATCTACATTGTTTTACACCAGGAATGTCAGAAGAAGTTGGAACATAAACTTGGATTGGACTCCTACCTCCTTAAACCCGTCCAGAGAATCACCAAGTACCAGCTGCTGTTGAAGGTGAGCACTATAGTTGTGGTTTGATGGTTTTGAGTCAATTTCCAAGATGGAGAAGATTGGACATGCTTTTTGTTCCTGTTTGTAGGAGTTATTGAAGTACAGTAAAGGTTGTGATGGCTGTGATGACCTCCAGGAGGCTCTCTCTTCTATTTTGGGTATCCTGAAGGCTGTCAATGATTCCATGCACCTTATTGCCATCACGGGATATGAGGTCCGATTGCATTCAATTACATACCGTATTTTCACGACTATAAGGCGCACCGGGCTATAGGGCGCACCCCCCAAAAATAGTTTTTGGTCCTATATTTTCCATACATAAGGCGCACCGGATTATAAGGCGCTACAATGGGAACGTGGATAAAACAGTCAGATTTTTTGGTTTGAACAATTTTATTGACACTTTTAACAGCAATTGAACACATTCACAATTTCATTTTATAATATTCTAACAATATGAGGTTTGAACAATTTTTATCGACACTTTTAACAGCAATTAGACACATTCAGTCAAACTGATTACGCCCTTAACATTCCCAAAGCTTGCAAAGTAGCAAATACGTGTCTCAGACATGTACGGAAACAGTGTCTGTACCATGTCACCAATCACTCAAATGCATCGTTCCACATATCATTCGGAAGGTTAAAGTCTTGGGATTCAAGAAATGCCAACCATCTCTTAGTTTCTATTTTATTTTTCGCTGGTAACTGTGGACAGCAAAGTAAGAATTTTATTGTGCAGGGAAACGGGGTTCTATACTGTGCATATGACAATAAACACTTTGAATTGAATTGAGTTTAAAAATAGACTCATCACAGAAACATCAAGATCGTTCTGAAACAAGATACCGGGAAAATATAAAGCCGCATAGCTCACCTAAGTTCTCTTGCAGCCATCACCTTCAATAATGATACGTAACCGTGGTCTTCTTACAACCGTTAATGTAGTAAATCCAGGAGTGTTAAATATTTACAAATACAGACTAGTAAAAAATGTTTTCTCTATGCTGTAGTGCAACCTAACCTGTGATTAACATTCATCTTTTTCGGCCAATTGCAGGCTTTGTTTCGCCGTTTAAGCCAATGCCAGCCTGTAAATGATGAAAAGGATCCGCCTCCTTTACCCCCGAATAACTTTAGCCAATAGTGACTGATTCAAAAGATGATTGACACATTGGTTAGGAAATGAAACGCTGGTGTATATATATCCCAACATACACCGCGGACGACTTCGCCTTCGGGGGAAAATCTAGTCGGCGGCTGCTTGCCTTAGTTGCTAGACTTTGCGACTTCATATTGATCCATATATAAGGCGCACTGTATTATAAGGCGCATGGTCAGCTTTTGAAAAAAATAAAGGCTTTTAGGTGCGCCTTATAGTCGTGAAAATACGGTACCTATGTATCTCAGTAATGTGAGAGTGAAAATCCATCTTATTTTTGTGGATTAGGGTAACCTGTCGGAGCTGGGTCGGTTACTGATGCAAGGATCCTTTAGCGTATGGACGGAGCACAAGAAAGGTCATGCCAAGGTCAAGGACCTGGCCAGGTTCAAGCCCATGCAGAGGCATCTGTTCTTGCACGAGAAAGCTTTGCTTTTCTGCAAGAAAAGAGAAGAGAATGGAGAAGGATATGAAAAAGCGCCGTCGTACAGTTTCAAGCACTCCCTCAATGTCAGTCGCCGCCATGTTTGCGACATCGCATTTAGTTTCAAGGTGCTGATTTTTGTTGTTTCTTCATCAGATGAGTGCAGTGGGAATTACAGAGAGTGCTAAAGGAGACAACAAGAAATTTGAAGTTTGGTGTAATTCAAGAGAAGAAGTTTTTATTGTCCAGGTAAGTGAATAATGACAAAATGGCGTTATCAAATTGGTATTGTTCAATCAGGTCAAATTTCTGAACCTAACGTATTTTTACGATGAGTTTCTGATCCGAGTGGAAACATGACACCATTTCAAATGGCTAGCTATGTTACAGTGTTAGTTTTGGAGAGAACGTCGTTGGGCGTCGCCCCAAAATATACGCAGAGAGGATATATGACAAAAAGGGAACGCTCTCTATTGCATTCGGGACACGTTCAAAAGTTCCAGACGTTCAAAATCGTCCTTTATAGTGTCTTCAAATCAAGTTGAGGTATCTCTAAAGGTCGCCCACCTTGGCTCCCTCAGCATATCAGCTTGTGACCTCCTGCAACAACGTCATACCACGACCTTCGCCAGATGCCTACATACTTATCATTAGTTATTATCCACATTCCACAACATTAGCATCCATGAGTACTTCCACAAAGAATGCATAGCATGGGGCGTCACGTGTTCTTTTCTGCTTGTGGGAAACATGTGGTGTTCACACGGGAGAAAGCATAAAAGTACCAGGACATCGTATACAAGTCGAATTTTGTTGGAAATGTGAAGGATCTCACAAAAACATTAGATTTTGCCCAAATATGTTGTAAGTCTTGACTCGGCCAAGGCTCGTGACCTCCCTGTGCCGGGAGCAGCCGCTTTGCATGCCACACAGGGCGCACCGCATAATAAGGTGAAAGTAAAAGTCACAGAAACACAGCAAAAATAACAGCAACACTACAACCCTAAGAAAAACATTGCAATTGTCAGTACATGTTACTTTTATAGAGCAAGTTCAGGAAAATAAATATGGAATCACCAAAATCTGAGGAAAAAAATGTGGAATCAGTGAAATTTGAGTAGAAATAAGGACGCACCCAGTCAATTTTCTTCTGGCATGGAACAACAGGAAGCCAGAGGCCGACGAGATTGATACCAGATACACAAGCAGATACCAGACAGGACAGACAGGATTGATACCATATACTGGAGATCTCCAGTATCGGGTATCGATCCCGTCAGTCTCGTCCTGTTTGATATCGGACTCCAGTCTCCAGTGTCTGGTATCGATCCCGTCTGTCTCGCCCTGTCTGTTACCTTGCTACAATCTCCAGTATCGGGTATCATCCCCGTCTATCTCGTCCTGTTTGATATTGAACTCCAGTCTCCAGTGTCAGGTATCGATCCCGCCTATCTCGTCCTGTTTGATATCGAACTCCAGTCTCCAGTATCTGGTATCGATTCCGTCTATCTCGTCCTGTTTTGATATCGAACTCCAGTCTCCAGTGTCTGGTATCGATCCCGTCTGTTTCGTCCTGTTTGATATCGGACTCCAGTCTCCAGTGTCTGATATCGATCCCGTCTGTCTCGCCCTGTCTGTAACCTTGCTACAATCTCCAGTACCGGGTATCGTCCCCGTCTATCTCGTCCTGTTTGATATCGAACTCCAGTCTCCAGTGCCTGGTATCGATCCCATCGGTCTCGTCCTGTCTGATATCTATCTCCAGTCTCCTATCAATCCTGTCTGTCCCGTCCTGTCCGGGATTGACCCCATCGGTCTGATATCTGCTCGTGTATCTGGTATTGATCCTGTCTGTCCCGTCCTGTCCGGTGTCGACCCCATCTGTCCGGTATCTGCTCGTGTAACTGGTATCGATCTCGTCGGGCTCTGGCTTCCTGTTGTTCTACGCCAGACTTCTTCCTTACTTCTTCCACCCAGCGTTCGCCGAATCACTGGCGTTTGTGTTAATAATGACTGCCCCATTCCCGTAAAATAAAGCTTGTGTGAGAAACGTTATGCATCTGGGTCCTCCTCCTGTTCTGGTTCTGACAGTACGGACTGACCAAACGGGCGGGGCCAAGTGGGGGCGATGGGCAACCGTGACAGTAGTAAACAACTCAGCATCAGTATACACAGCCTAATAGTGACCTGTTACTCTTGTGCAGGCCCCAACACCTGAAATCAAAACATCGTGGGTGAACGAGATCCGCAAAGTCCTCACTCAACAGCTTCAAGCTTGCAGGGGTAATGTCTACATTCTGCTCATCGGAATCGTAGGTCCATCTGTTTATAAACTGTCCCTTTTTTCTCTAGAAGCCAGCCAGCAGAAGAGCTGTGACTCTCCAAACCACACCAGCAACTGCTCCATCTCTCTCAGGTCAGTAGTGTGTCCGAATCAATGAAGATGAAGCTTCTAATCAAATTCGTGACCTTCGTTTTCGGTTTTAACATAGTCCCTTTAGAAGCAACAGTCAGAAGAACCAGAAAAAGCAGGAGGACAAGAAGGGAGAAGGAAACCCTGTGTCTGACAACAACTCATCGCTTTCCAGGCACAAAGGTGACAAATGACTCTTGAAGCTACTGTTTGATCCGGCAGTGGATGATCTACAATTCTTCTTCCCTCATCCCCATCCTTATCCATGTCCTCTTTTTCTGAATCTGTTCTCACTGCCACCAATCATCTTGCTTCCCAACCACAAATCATTGTTTTAGATGAGCCTGTGACAAGTCCAACCGCCGACAGGTCTTCGGTGGCTAAAAAGCGTTTTACTTTGCAGGGCTTCAGTAATCTCAAGAGTCCAAAAGGTAACGAGACCATTTTTGCCTGTTTTATGCATAGAAGTGCTTGTGCTGGGAAAAACAGAGTGCCACCAAATGAAGAGAGATGGTCTCAGCACTTTACTCACGAGGCCAGAACTGAGCCCTACCTCCTGACTTTAAAACTGAACCTTTTATCAGCAAATACTAGACAGTTCTAAAAACCCTACTAGAAAGACTGCTACCTTATTGTGGTGGAGAAGTTTGTGTGTCCCAATGATCCTAGGAGCTATGTTGTCAGGGGCTTTAAGCCCCTGGTAGGGTCACACATGGCAAACAGGTTCTAGGTGAGTGGCCAGACAAAACGCAGATCAGAAGACCTCCATTAAAAATAGAAACATTGGTGCACAATTGCCCTCACCCGGATGCGGGTTACTGGGGCCCCCTTCTTGAGCCCGGCCTGGAGGTAGGGTCCACTGGCGAGTGCCTGGTGGCCGGGCCTTTGCTCACGGGGTCCGGCGGGGCACAGCCCGAAGGGACAACGTGGGTCCCTCTTCCCATGGGCTCGAGTTGGTGTGTGAGGTTGAGAAGTTCCAACTAGATATAGTGGGACTTGGGCTCTGGTACCAGTCCTCTCGAGGACCATGGTACTCTGCTGGAAAAGGGTGGCATTCTCCCTCCGGGTTGGGGATGAGATCTTTCCCCAAATGGAAGAGTTCAAGTATCTTGGGGTCTTGTTCACTAGTGAGGGTAGGATGGAACAGGAGATTGACAGACAGGTCGGTGCGGCGTCTGCCGTCATTCAGACCCCGTACTGGTCTGTCGTGGTGAAGAGGAAGCTGAGCCGGAAGGCAAAGCTCTCGATCTACCGGTCGATCTACGTTCCTACCCTCACCTATGGTCATGAACTTTGGGTTACGGCCGAAAGAACAAGATCCCGGATATAAGTGGACGAAATGAGTTATCTCCGCAGGGTGTCTGGGTTTTCCCTTAGAGATAAGGTGAGAAGCTCAGTCATCCGGGAGGGACTCAGTGTAGAGCCACTGCTCCTCCGCATTGAGAAGAGCCCGTTGAGGTGGCTCGGACATCTGATAAGGATGCCTCCTGGACGCCTCCCACGGGAGGTGTTCCGGGCATGTCCTACTGGCAGGAGGCCCCCGGGGCGACCCAGGGCACGCTGGAGAGACTATGTCTCTAGGCTGGCCTGGGAACGCCTCGGGATCCCGTCGGATGAGCTGGAGGAGGTGGCTGGGGATAGGGACGCCTGGGCTTCCCTTTTAAGGCTTCTGCCTCGCGACCAGACCCCGGATAAGTGGAAGACAATGGATGGGTGGATGAATGGAAAGGCTGTGCGCCCTTTGAGCATCACCCACGTAGAGACGCAAAACCATTTCTGGTGGCATTTTTCTCTTCTGCCCTGGGAGAGTAGAATGTCTTTCTGAAAAAGCTGTTCAGTCAGCAAAATCCAAAATACCATGTCAGCTTTTTTTGACATTAACTTACCTGACTGCCTGTAAAAAAGGGTATCTATATTCAATCTCGTTCTGGTATTGGAGTGTGGAATGTCTTTCTGTCAACAGAACAAATGTGCTGAGTCAGATTTTTGGGGGATTTTTACAGCCTCATACTCATGGTTATCCGTCTGTAAATTTTAGTATTTGCATGTTTATTTTTTATAAAAAAAATTAGTTTAAATACTTTTTAATTGAGTTCATACATTTTATATAAACTGTAAATTCTGTACAAGACGATTTTTTGCTACATTCTAAACCCAGAGGTGTTAAATTTAATTCGGCTTATTCGTGTGTGTTTTTTCGCGGCGACACCCAGGAAAACATCGAGCTGTTCTTTTCCACAAAGCACACTCTCTAAATACAAAAACATGGCGTCACTTTTTGGAAACAAGAAAAATGAGTCCATATGTTTGTCATTTTTGTCATATAATACATAAGAGTCGATAAATGCGAGGTTTGACGGTACTTAAGTCAATGTTTACAACATACTCATGATATTTTTGTACCTAGAAATTAAGTCCTCAATTTATAAATCCGAATTGAACAGCAACAGTAACTTTTCTCTTTCTTTATTGTCAGCTTAGTTTTTATCTCAAAACCGATAATAATCCACGCAGCACCCGCTGGTTATCACTATTTCTTTGCGCTCTTCTAACTTCACTCAGAGTCCGATTTAACTCAATGATTCTCAATGTAACCAGCAGCTAAAAGCTAGCGGTCGCTATGCTTCCTGGTTGGTTTCAGGAGGCAACCACTCTTGAGCCCGCCTGCCGGTTGACTGACAGCATAAACCAGCCTATCACTATTCCCGGTCGTGCTGGAATTTTTTATGTATAATTCGTCATGGTACTCTAAAAAAATCTGGAAGGAGAAGCGAGCCAAAGTTTTATTTAGCAGGATTTTAAGTAAATACTAGACAATTCCTGAGGCAATTGTGAGAGTTGTGATGGATCTGGAAGATGATACCGGATGCATATATACACCCGGTTGTTTGGATCGTGAGTTAGCATAAGGATTTTAACTAATTGAGGTAAATCTGTAATTGTTTACAAATTATGCTACTTCCCAACAGTTAAACATTGACAATTTATGCTAACAGCTACATACAGGCCCACCCAACACAGAGCACCATCCCTTATCTGTCCCCGCTGTGTGTTAGAAACACAATGCATGATACATTGATATCAATGACAATAAAGAGAATTCAATTCAATTAAAAATCTGAGAAGGAGTGAACCAGGGATAACGGAAGCGCAAAATAGCGAGGGGTCTCTCAGGGGTGTATGTATGTATGTATGGTGAAGGGTATGTACCCCAACTTTGTAACTAGGACTTCCCACCTCGAGTGTCCTTCCAATGTTATTTCCACAACTTTGGGAGTTGGGAAACCCCGACTTCCCACATTCTTGAGACGCTTTTCGGTCGTATCTGGTAAGAGCTCCCGACACACCAATTTTCTTGAATGCAGCATGTTATCCATCCTGCGTGTACCCACAATCCATTGCGGCGGTGTTTCGAAGGAGAAGCTGTCATGGCTGCCGAACAAGAAAATGTCCAGAAAGTCATGTAGTCGACTTCAAACGACATAAGCTCGACAGAAGTATCACTTTGCGGTCCTTTTTACTCCCGAGTTGGAGCGAAACCTCGTGGCGTTTTTTCGTTCAAAAGCGGAGAAAATGTGCTACAGTGGGGAAGGACCTCTTAGAGAGAAGCTTCGGGGAGCCACTTTTTTTGAATTATATAGAGATGTTTATTTTTTAACAAAGTGTTATCTTTTTTTAACACTAAAACATTAAAAGGACGAAGAAACCCAATACTCTAAATATTGCAATCATGTCTTGCCCTGTACAGCACACTTACAATACCAGCGGCCATTTTGCAGTAATATGAATCAGTATGGCTGCAAAAGCAAGCGGTTGATTCTTCTGCTCTGTATCCTTCTTCTTCTTCCTTTTTTCTCCCGCCTTTTACGATCCTGGCCTGCGTTTCCAGGCTCGGGCTCGAGCCCGGAGCACAGTGCTAAGCGACACTCGGTCAAGAGTGACCCGACTCCGTTTGGGTTCAAAGGTATAATGTTATCTCATGATTCAACAGGTTTTCTGTGTACCGTGCGTCGTTTGTCTTTCCATGCTTCAAACATCAGAGACTGTCGTGCAATGTTCCCTGTAATTTTCCCCACGGGTCTGAGCGTTCACACAAAGTGGGTGAGCAACGCTTGAAACAACAGTGAGCAACGGCAATCCCAAGTGTGGCAACTGAATCATTATCAAACATGTCCAAAACTTGTAATCAAGTTACATTTTGCTGAGTTTCCGGCAATGCAATTTTTTTTTCACTATTGCAAAGGTTGTATGGCCTACAAACGTCGTATGTTTTTACAATTATTTCACAAGATTTTCAAATTTTTTTCCTGGTATCTTTTGACGCATAATATTAACATATTTGGGGGCTCATTTAGTCGGTTGCACGATACAGAACTGTATTTAATCAACTTTTTTTAGTGGAAGTAGAATAGAATAGAATATAGAATAGAATAGAATATACCTTTATTGTCATTGTTACAAATGGGCTAACATATTGTGACAACGAAATTGGGCATGACACTCCAGTTTTACACATTCATAGTGAGGTATGAGCAAGAAGATAAAGGAACAGAGAAGATAATGTTATAAGACAAGGGGGATAAGGCTATAGTTATAATTTACATGGGATTTACACAAGAAATGTCGGCATGTGGGATGTTACATACAGGGTTGTCGTGATAACGTCGGTATCGTAACGGTTGTGCAATATTGCATTTGGTGCAAAGTCATCATAGTGCAAAAATAGTCAGCATGAAACAGGAAATGGTCAGACATTGTGCAATTTGAGCATTAAACGTAGTACAGTACAATGTTGGCAACAAGATTGGAAATTTTTAGGATGCAACACAAACTTTTTCTTCCTAGTCCCTGTTTTTTTCTATTTCTTTTTTTTAAATTCCTTTAAAAAAATCTCATCTATTTTTTTCCTAGCTGTCACTTTTTCTTTTTGTTCTCTATTTACTTTTTTCCTTTGTTTCTTTCTTTTCTTTTTTATGGTTTTCTTCTGAATTTTTCCTTCTTTTTTCTCTTCCTTTTGTTTCTTTCTTCTCAGCTTTTGACTCCTTTTTCATTTTGGTATTTTTTTAACTTTTGTTCCATTTCCCCCCCCTTCCTTTAAGTCATTTTGTGCACAATTTTACATTATATTTGGGCGTGTAGGGAATAAATAAGCAAAAACAACCTGAAGAGCCGTTTGGGAGCCGAAAGAGCCCGTTCTCTTAAGAATAGAATAGAATATAATATGCCTTTATTGTCATTGTTACAACATGGGATATGCTGTGACAACGAAATTGGACGACTCCAGTTCCACATTTACAGTGAGGATAAGGAAACAAAGAGATAAAGGAACAAAGAACTAACTGACTTTGTTGTAAGTTGGCTTTGTTTTCCTCCGGGGGGGGTGAGGGTCAAACAGAGTTGCTGGATACAACCAGAATGTTTGATGTTACATTACACATAGTCCAGTGTTTTTTCCGAATTGAGCCGAGCCGAAGAAGACGGTTCTCCAATAACTCTATTGACTTTACTTTTCAACTTCGACATTGACTTCCTAATACCGCATTTAGAAAACAGCGTCAGAGGAACCCGTGTATTTTGACCTTCATGCACTGTAACTTTGACTTAATTCGCTTCTTAATTTGCAATTTCGAGCCCTGATTTTTGTGCGCTGGCTCGATTTTCTTGTGCGCTGAGAATGTGGGGGCAGTGCGCAATCGCAGCTTAGAGGGAACATTGCTGTCATGCATTGTGTCGTTATTATCAGATTCATCTATATTGGGGGTCTCCAACATTTTTTGGACCACGGATCGGAAATGATGTCTGACAATATTTTCACGGCCTGGCCTGGCCAAAGTACTTTTATATAATAATCTCATCTCATTAGCCGTACCGCTTATCCTCATTAGGGTCGCGGGGGCGCTGGAGCCCATCCCAGCCATCTCCGGGCAGTGGGCAGGGGACACCCTGAACTGGTTGCCAGCCAATCGCAGGGCACACAGGGACAGACAACTCATTCGCTCATTCACACCTAGGGACAATTTTGGACCGGCCAATTCACCTGAAATGCATGTTTTTGGAACGTGGGAGGAAACCGGAGTGCCCGGAGGAAACCCACGCAAGCACGGGGAGAACATGCAAACTCCACACAGGCGGTTCGATCTCAGACAACTCACTCGCTCATTCACACCTAGGGACAATTTTGGACCGGCCAATTCACCTGAAATGCATGTTTTTGGAATGTGGGAGGAAACCGGAGTGCCCGGAGGAAACCCACGCATGCACGGGGAGAACATACAAACTCCGCACATGAAGTCTGGAGCTGGATTTGAACCCACGACATGAACTGTGCCGCACAAGCGCTAACCACTGCACCGCCGTGCTGCCTCTTTTATATAATAATAATATTTACAATTATAATAGGGGCAGCACGGCGGCGCAGTTGTTAGCGCGTGTGCGGCACAGTTCTAAGGTCTTGGGAACCTCCTGTGTGGGTTCAAATCCAGCTACCGGACTTCCTGTGCGGAGTTTGTATGTTCTCCCCGTGCTTGCGTGGGTTTCCTCCGGGCACTCCGGTTTCCTCCCACATTCCAAAAACATGCATGACAGGTTAAAATGGCCGGTCCAAATTGTCCCTAGGTGTGAATGAGCGAGCGAGTTGTCTGTCCCTGTGTGCCCTGCGATTGGCTGGCGACCAGTTCAGGGTGTCCCCTGCCCACTGCCCGATGATTGCTGGGATGGGCTCCAGCACCCCCGCGACCCTACTGAGGATAAGCGGTGCAGTTAATGAGATGAGATGAGACAATTATAATAAACAGGAATCGCTTGTGCAAGTCAAGTCCAATTTATTTGTTTGGCCCTTAATCAATAAAGGTCTCAAATATATTGTTTGTATTTTTGTTTATTGTCAAATCAATTGACAAACACATGGATTTTTATATTCTCTTATATCATCAAATATTCTGTACTATCTTTCCATCCATCCAAAACTTCAGAGGAAGATATTAAAAATGTCTTAAAGAAACCCGATTCAACGACCAATCGAAAAAGATCATCTACAGATTCATCGATAATGAAAATAATCGTTAGTAGTAAAGAAATAAAAACAATTCCAAACTGATTTTTTTTTTCTCTGTGGCCCTGTCTGAAATAACCCTGGGCCCAATTCCGGTCCACGGTCCAGCGGTTGGGGACCCCTTTTCTATGTATCCAATCATGAATGACAAAGCTATTGGAAGAAAAAACCAAATGTTTCCATGCAATTGATACTCCACAGATCGTCAACATGGTCATCGTTGTCCTCATGTCTTCAGTGTTTTTCTAATGATTGCTCCAACAGTGGACCTTTTTTCACCCATTTGTCCGTTTTTCCTCCGCCTAATGATCTTTCAGTTTTTGTCCTTGTCCATCCCCTCACTCCAGTCTGAGCAAAGTCAAATGGACCAATGACCAGCTCAGTAGCCTAGATGGTAAGGCGCCCGCTTTGAGACTGGGAGGTCGGTGGTTCGCGCCCCGGCCGAGTCATTCCTAAGACTTAAAAAGTGGTCGGCGGCGCCCTCTGTTGGCTGCGGCTGCATCGGCTCGCTACAACGGGTCAGGTGCAATCGACATTTCGTTCTGTGTACATTGTTACACAGAATGACAATACAAGGAAATTATTATTATTATTATTATTATTATATGACTCTAGTCCAGGGGTCAGTTCAAGTCCTGTTTGTGTAGACCTTAATCACAAGAAGTCTCATAGGGCTGTACAGACTATCTAAACACCATCCCCTGATCTAAAACCTACATGAGGGCAAGGAAAAACTCAAAAACCTTACCATGAGGAAAATGAAGAAACCTGGAGAAGGGGCTGCTAATGAGGTCATCCCCTTTCCAGGATGACCAGGTTGAAATGGATATTGCAAAACAGTGAACTCATTAACATGAAATATAGGTCATTCATAAGCTATAAAATATGTTTTTTATGTTTATGAACTCTGTCCAGTCAGTCCTCTTTTGTCGGTCCGTCTGCGAATCTCCGTTTTTTTGCACGGCAAGCCCTTTTTTCGCCTGTCCTGTTTCTTTGCTCCTGTTAGTCTCCTGTTACGATCTGTTTTGAGCCAGACCACGTCTGCTCTCCCGTCCCGGATTCCGACCTGTTTTGATATGTTTTAAGCCTAGATTGTATCAGCTCCACTGAAGTCACTGATTAAATCTCAAAGGGCAGAGCATTCAACAGTACCAGGGCCCAGATTGGAGAAAACTCTCAAACCTGCTGATTTCTTCTTGGCTCTTGGGATCACGAGTAGACCAGCATTTTCAGAGCGAAGGCTTCAGACCGAAACATAGGGGGAAATGAAATCTGAAAGATATGAGGGAGCAAGTCCATGCATGATTTGGTATAACACCAACAGAACCTTAAAATCACATCTTAAGTTAACAGGGAGCCAATGCAGGTTAGCTCAAATCGGGGTCATGTGATCAAACGTTCTCGTCTTAGTTAAAAGCCTCCCCGCAGCATTTTGTATTAGCCGAAGACTCTTGATTTTGGACTCCGGGAGACCGGAGAGTAGTGCATTACAGTAATCGAGACGAGAAGTAACAAACGCGTGAATTATAATCTCCGAATTGGACTGGGACAGCATGGGACGAAATTTAGCAATGTTCCAGTGATGGGAAAAAAACCCGTTCTAGTAATATTCTTAAAATGTAACTGGAAGGACTGACATTTTAGACTCAAAGACCTATGAAAGCAAAAAACATACATCCTTTTTTTTTTTTTTTTGAAAGCTAAACCCTAAATTTCAAGAACAATCCAACAAAACCACCAAACCCGCTCTTGAGACAAAGGCTAATTCTTGAGAACATGTTCTCATCAAATCTATGAAATAATAATAATGCCATAGCCTGTGTCCCATATCTACAAATATACCGCTCTCTCTCTGACACAGTTACTGAAAATTGTTGAAGGTCATTTTGACCATCATTTTTTTTGCGAATAATGTTTGAAAATTAGGTGCAAGCAGAGTTCTTTTATAAGAATGTCACCAAATATTGCAAATGAGAAGGATACGGATGTATTTAGGGGAGAGATCCGCCTACTCCTACACCGCTCACCTAATCAATTTGCCCTGCGTGTTTGGCTGGCATTTTGGGGCGTTAACAGTTTGTTCTGTTGGTTTTCATTATGAACTGTGTTTTAGCAGGGAACGTGGATTGTTTAAGGAGCTTCCTTTTGAAGGCGTTCGGCTAATACAAGATCTATTTGCACTATATATTTTAGACCGAACGAAGGGCTTTCTATGTTGCTTCGCATATACTAAAATTGAAAAGTCGCAGAGAAGATTACTCATGCTGTATTTTAATCTTTGAACCAGAAGTACTCATGAAAAGAGCCGTGTCTGGCCCGCGACCCATACCTTCCCGACCCATGCTCTAGTCCAGGGGTGTCAAACTAATTTGCGCTGGGGGCCACATACTAGAAAAGAAAAACTCACGGGG
This sequence comes from Urocampus carinirostris, assembly GCF_059441175.1. NCBI lineage: Eukaryota > Metazoa > Chordata > Actinopteri > Syngnathiformes > Syngnathidae > Urocampus > Urocampus carinirostris. The sequence goes on along the minus strand of NC_142351.1, from coordinate 6,254,365 downwards.
GCCGGACTAGTAGGTTTTAGAGAAAAAAGAAATAAAGAGAGAGCAGTGAAGAGAGAGATGAAAAGAAAGAGAAAATGGAGACAGAGTAAGAGGGAGAAAGTAAGAGAGACATAAAAAGGGAGAAAGAGTGAGAAAATAGAGAAAGCACAATAGAAAGAGGGGGGAGGAGAGAGAAAGAGACAGAAAAAGAAAGATACATAAATAAAAATAGAGATAAAAAGAGAAAGAGAGAGAGAAAAATCAGAATGAGAGAAAAAAAAGACAGAAAGAGAGAGGAAAAGAGTGAGCATGAGAAACGGGCAGAAAAAGAAAGAGAGTGAGAATGACAGGGGAAAAGTACAAAAAGAAAGGAAATAACCAAAGAGAAAAATGACATAGAGAAAAATAGAAAAGCAGCAGAGGAAGATAGAGTGAGGGTGAGAAAGAAATGTGATAAATAGAAAACGGGAGAGAGAGAGAAAGAGAGAGAGACAGAGAGATATAAAAGGTGTGGAAAAGAGATAAAGAGAGACAGAGAGAGAGAAAAGGGGTATAGAGAGAGACAGAGAGAGAGAAAAGAGGTGGAAAAGAGAGAGAGAGAGAGAGAGCATGAGAAACAGACAGAAAACGAAAGGGAGTGAGAATGACAGGGGAAAAAATACGAAAAAAAAGGAAATAACCAAAGAGAAAAAGGACTGAGAGAAAAATAGAAAACGGCAGAGGAAGATAGAGTGAGGGTGAGAAAGAAAATTGATAAATAGAAAATGAGAGAGAGAGAGACAACGTCTTTTATTAGCATATTTGGTATTGGAGTAATCCAAAAGTCATTGAAAGTAATCAAGTTAAAGTAATCCTACCCAACCCTGTCTATAAAGCAAGTAGTGAGGTACAGAGCAGCCATTATTGTGATTTGTCCGTTTGAATTTGCTCTGTAAAATCTGGCAGCATGGATCAAATTTTGGGCTTTCATTTCCAGAAGCATACTGTTGGTTTCCATCAGATGCTCTTCACAAGTCCAGCCGTTCCATCCCTTCTTTCCGATTCCTTTTTTTTTTTTGATCCACTTCTACTCCATGGTTGCTAATACCTTCTTCTCACAGGTTGGACCAAAGCGTCGCTCTCGGTGGATGCCTCTGAGGAAAATGATGGATACTCCAGTGGTGAAGAGCCATTGAACTCTGACACTGAAGAAGACCCAGGACCAAAGCTGGTGAGAAATGCAATTTTAGAACGTTTATTTTCAGGGAATGGTTAGATTTAAAATCAGATTATTCGTGTTTTTTGAGAAGATATGAATACACTCAGTAATCAGTGTCTTTGTCACGGTTGCCATGGTGCCCAATTGGCCCCGCCTGTGGGTCACGGTTGCCATGGCGCCCAATTGGCCCCGCTCGGATGGCACCAGCAGGAGCTTGTTGACAGATTGGCTCCCTGTCAGTATTTGAACTCTGTCCAGTCAGTCCCATTTTGTCGGTCCGTCTGCGAATCTCCGTATTTTACACGGCAAGCCCTTTTTTCGCCTGTCCTGTTTTTTTTGCTCCTGTTAGTCTTCTGTTATGATCTGTTTTGAGCCAGACCACGTCTGCTCTCCCGTCCCGGATTCCGACCTGTTTTGATCTCGACCACGTCTGTTCTCCCGTCCCGAATAACGACCCATTTTCTGATATTGACCACATTTTTGCTCTTCCTCCCGGCTACTGACCCGTTTTTTTCGTTTCCGACACCGCCATCGCTCGCCACGGAAGTCCCACTCCCGCGTCTGAGCAACCTACTCCCCAAGACCAGCGATCTCCGGAATGTGTGTGCGCTCCATTCCCTTCTTACCAATAAAACTGTGAGAAACGTTACGCGAGTGGGTCCTGTCTCCGTCCTGGTCCTGACAGTCTTCCCCTTTTTTGGACTACAAACAGTCCAACTAAAACTGTTGGGTTAGTCCTTTCTTCGATGGAATACTCGTTCATGTAAACCCTTTCCGGTCATCTTGATTCCTCTCCATCGGTCGAAAAAGCACAATGGAGTCAACAAAAGGAATAGAAAGCCTTTACTGTGGAGGGAGGGGCGCCAGGGACCCTATTCGGAAATCACGAGCACCACCTGCTGGCCGAATAAGTAACCATCAAATTAGATTCTAAACCCAAAGTCATTTTTGGGACAGAACTCATCCATCCCACTTAGAAATCATGGAGGGGTTTGACATTTTTACCGTAAGTGCATGTCCACTGTGAGAGAGCTAAACTAAAAAGAAAAATTTCAGAAATCACGATGCATGATTTTTTAACAATGTTTATGTGTGATACAGCTGCAAATAAGTATTTGAACACCTGTGTATCATCTAGAATTATGACCCTGAAAGACCTGTTAGTCCGCCCATTAGAAGTCCGCCTACTCTCCATGTATCATCCTGAATCAGAGGAACCTGTTTGAGGTCCTTAACTGCATAAAGACACTTGTCCACCCCACACAGTCAGTAAGACTTGAACTTGTAACATGGCGAAGACCAAAAAGCTGTCCAAAGACACCAGAGACAGAATTGTACACCTCCACAAGGCTGGAAAGGGCTATGGAGTGATTCCCAAGCAGCTTGGTGAAAAAAGGTACACTATAGGAGCAATCGTTAGAAAATGAAAGAAGCTAAACATGACGGTCAATCTCAATCGGAGTGAAGCCCCATGCAAGATATCACCTCGTGGGGTCTCAATGATTCCGAGAACTGTGAGAAATCAGCCCGGAACTACACAACAGGAGTTGGTCAATGACCTGAAAGGAGCTGGGACCACCGTTTCCAAGGTAACTGTAGGTAATACACTAAGACGTCATGATTTGAAATCATGCGTGGCACAAAAGGTTTCCCTGCTTAAACCAGCACATGTCAAGGTCCGTCTTAAGTTTGCATAGGATCATTTGGATGATACAGAGAAGTTTTGTGGTCAGATGAGACCAAAATGGAACTTTTTAGTCATAATTCCACTAAGCATGTTTGGAGGAAGAAGAATGAAGAGTACAATCCTGATAAAACCATCCCTACTGTGAAGTATGGAGGTGGTAGCATCATGCGTTGAGGGTGTTTTTCTCCTCATGGGACAGGACAAGTGCACTGCATTAAAGAGAGGATGACTGGGGGCTGTGCATTGTGAGATTTTGGGGAACAACATCCTTCCCTTAGTCAGAGCATTGAAGATGGGTCGTGGCTGGGTCTTCCAACACCACAAGGACCCGAAGCACACAGCTAAGAAAACCAAGGAGTGGCTCCATAAGAAGCATACCTAGGTTCTAGCATGGCCCAAACAGTCTTCAGACCTGAACCCAATCGAAAATCTTCGGAGGGATCTCAAACTCCGTGTTTCTCAGCGACAGCCCAGAAACCTGACTGATCTAGAGAAGATCTGTGTGGAGGAATGGGCCAAGATCCCTCCTGCAGTGTGTGCAAAGCTGGTAAAAGACTACAGGAAACGTTTGACCTCTGTAATAGCAAACAAAGGCTACTGTACCAAATATTAACATTCATTTTCTCAGGTGTTCAAATACTTATTTGCAGCTATATCACACAAATAAATTGTTAAAAATCATGCATTGTGATTTTTGGATTTTTCTTTTTAGTTTAGCTCTCTCACAGTGGACATGCACCTACGATGAAGGTTTCAGACCCCTCCATGATTTCTAAGTGGGAGAAAAATCTAAATTAGCAGGGTGTTCTGTCACGGTTGCCATGGCGCCCAATTGGTCCACGGTCCACGATTGGCTCCCTGTCGGTCAGTCTGCGAATCTCCGTTTTTTTCATGGCAAGCCCTTTTTTTTGCCTGTCCTGTTTTTTTTCCTGTTAGTCTCCTGTTACGATCTGTTTTGAGCCAGACCACGTCTGCTCTCCCGTCCCGAATTCCGACCTGTTTTGATCTCGACCACGTCTGTTCTCCCGTCCCGAATAACGACCCATTTTCTGATATTGACCACGTTTTTGATCTTCCACCCCGTTTTTTTCCGTTCCCGACACCGACATCGCTCGCCACGGAAGTCCCACTTCCGCGTCTGAGCAACCTACACCCCACGACCAGCGATCTCCGGAATGTGTGTGCGCGCTCCATTTTTTCCGTTTCGTTACACCAAGCCCTGTGAATCCCTGCTTTGCCTGTTTTTTGCTCTTGTTTTGCCAAGCCCTGTGAATCTTCGTTTTTGCTCCTGTTTTGTTCTCGCTCTGAGCTGTTTGATCTTGACCACTTCCTCGTACCGAGCAATCTACTTCCGCAACCATCGATTCCCGGATTGAGTGTGCGCTCATTTTTCTTCTCCCCAATCCACTGTGACTAACGTTACGCGATTGGGTTCTGCTCCCCGTTTCCTGCCCTGGTCTTGACATGTTTAAATACCGTATTTTCCGCACTATAAGGCGCACCTAAAAGTCTTATTTTTTTTCAAAAGCTGACCATGCGCCTTATAATACAGTGCGCCTTATATATGGATCAATATTAAATCACAAGGTCTCGCAACTTACGCAACAGCCGCCGACTCGATTTTCCCCCGAACGTGGAGTAGTCCGCGGTGTATGCTGGGATTTATATACCGGCGTTTCATTGGCTCACCAATGTGTCAATCATCATTTGAATCGATCGCTTTTGGCTAAAGTTATTCGGAGCCTCGGATAGGCTAGAGGGCCGAAACAAACCCTGCAATTGGCCGAAAAAGATGTGTCAATCATCCGTCAAATCGATCGCTATTGGCTGAAGTTATTCGGAGCCTCGGATTGGCTAGAGGGCCGAAACAAACCCTGCAATCGGTCGAAAAAGATGTTTCAATCATCAGTCAAATCGATCGCTATTGGCTGAAGTTATTCGGAGCCTCGGATTGGCTGGAGGGCCGAAACAAACCCTGCAATTGGCCGAAAAAGATGTGTCAATCATCCGTCAAATCGATCGCTATTGGCTGAAGTTATTCGGAGCCTCGGATTGGCTAGAGGGCCGAAACAAACCCTGCAATCGGTCGAAAAAGATGTTTCAATCATCAGTCAAATCGATCGCTATTGGCTGAAGTTATTCGGAGCCTCGGATTGGCTGGAGGGCCGAAACAAACCCTGCAATTGGCCGAAAAAGATGACTGAATAGCAAGCTTGCTAAACGACGCCATAAGGAAACATGTTTTATTAGTCTGTATTTGTAAATATTTGACTCTCCTGGATTTACTACACTCACGGTTATAAGAAGACCATGGTTGCGTATCATTATTGAACGTGAGAACTTAGGTGAGCCATGCGGCTTTATATTTTCCCGGTATCTTGTTTTAGAACGATCTTGATGTTGCTGTGATGAGTTGAGCGAATTCAACTCAATTCCAAGTGTTTATTGTCATATGCACGGTAAAGTTGCGAGCGAAAAAGAAAATAGAAACTAAGGAATGGTTGGCATTTCTTGAATCCCAAGACTTTAACCTTCCAAATGATGGAACGATGCATTTGAGTGACATCATACGGACACCGCATCCGCACGTGTCTACGACACGTATTTGCTTCTTTGCAAGCTTTGGGAATGTTAAGGGGGTAATCAGTTGGACTGAACTATCTGACTGTTTTGTCCACTTTCCCATTGTAGCGCCTTATAATCCGGTGCGCCTTATCTATGGAAGATATAGGACCAAAAACCATTTTTTGGGGGTGCGCCCTATAACCCGGTGCGCCCTATAGTGCGGAAAATACGGTACTTATCTTCTCCACTATATTTATTTATGAATGAAAAAACTTGGTAGGTCTCCAGGTTTTACCCAATGTGGTCCGTGACTCCAAATAATTCCCCTGTTCCAGTTATGTTCACAGATCATTTGAATTAGTCCAAAAACCAGAATCCCGATCTCAAAAGGATCATTCCCTGCTTGTGTTTCTAATTGTAGGAAGCGCAGAAGCAATATCATGTCACGCTTTGTGTTTAGAACCCCGGGAAGTACACGGTGGTGGCAGACTCCGAGAAGGCGGGACCTCAGGAGCTGTCAGTCAAAACTGGAGATGTGGTGGAGATCATCAGAGAGGGAGAAGAAGGCCAGTGGTACGTTTTTGTTATGTTTGCAGATGTCTTCTTCTCTTTGGAGGTTGACGGTAAACCTGTTTCTGGGCAGGTTTGTGAGGAACCTCCGCAGCAGCAAGGAATGTTGGATGGCACATGCTAATCTGCTATCGCTAATCTCCGAGTCCAAGTCGTCTCAGTCACTCAGCAGCTCAGGTTGGGTTCAGTTTTATCGAATTGTCTAAGAATTTTTTGTTCTCACAATTAGCATAAAGTTGATTCACCGGCACGAACGAGACAGAGACTCCGGTAAAAACAGGGGTGGGGGACTATGCGCTGCAATAACAGCAGAATCATTGACACACACTGCTCACTCGATATAGAGTTTCTCGCAGTATCGTGCAGACCCATCTATCTACCGAGAGAGCTAACTGTGGTCATTGTGGTTTGTGTTTACGTTCCACCGGATGCTAACGTTAGCATAGCGCTAAATCTCCTGCCCGCTGCTATCAATAAACAGCAGCTCGCTCACCCCGACGGAGCTTTTATCGTCGCCGGCGACTTTAATCGGGCATGCTTAAGGACTGTACTTCCCAAATGCATTCAATACGTGGACTGAGCCATTAAGGAAAAAACACTGGACCGTGTGTACAGTAAGATCAAACATCTAGTTGGATCCGGCCATCTCTGTCTGTCCCTACACCCCCCCTCCGGAGGAAAACAAAGCCCATCAACAAAGACAGTTAAAACATCTTCTTTGTTCCTTTATCTCTTTGTTTTCCTTATCCTCACTGTAAAATGTGGACCTGGAGTGCCACATCCAATTTTGTTGTCACAATATATTCAACCTATGTCGTAACAATGACAATAAAGGTATATTCTATTCTATTCTAAGAAAAATAGGTACAAATAAAAGTACATATTTAATTTAACGGAATTAAAGTAGCAGAAGAACAGTGGTCTGTAACAAAAATACTCAACGATATTCAAAAATGTTTTAATATTTGACCAGCAGATGGCACTGTTATCTAACGCAAACGAAAACCAGTGCCACGGAGCACAGAGTAGCAGCCAGATGCCAGACAAACATGGCGGCGACCTCTAGGTAGGGATTCCACTACGTAAAAGAAGTACAAATTTCTCGACCTATGATTTTTTTTTTAATAAGAATTAACGGTGTTATGATAGTTCATGGACTCTTTCCTAGGAGTGTTCCCTCTAAGCTGCGCGCGTGCGCAATTGCGCACTGCTCACACATTCTCAGCGCACGAGAAAATCGAGCCAGCGCACAAAAATCAGGGCTCAAAATTACTTATTAAGAAGCGACTTAAGTTAAAGTTACAGTGCATGAAGGTCAAAATACACGGGTTCCCCTGACGCTGTGTTCTAAATGCGGTATTTTGAAGTCGAACGAAGTTGAGTAAAGTTAGTAGAGTTTGTCGAGAACCGGCTTCTTCGGCTCGGCTCACTAAAAGGAACCGGCTCTTTCGGGTCCTAAACGGCTCTTCGGGTTGTTTTTGCTTCTTTCATCCCAACATGACCAAATATGATGTAAAAATGATGCACAAAATGACTTAAAGCAGGGGTGTCAAACTCATTTTAACTCTGGGGCCACACGATAGAACAAACATTCTGTTGGGGGCCGGACTAGTTGAATAAAGAGAAAGAAAAAGAGAGATAAAGAAATAAGAGAAAGAGGGGGGATAAAGACAGAGAGAGAGAGGGGGAGAGCCTGCGAAACAAAAGAGATAAAAAGAGAAGTCATGAGAGAGGGGGAAAGAAAGGGAGAGGAAGAAAGAAATCTAAAGAGAAATAGAAAGACAGAAGGAGAGAAAAGAAAGCGCAAAGGGTAGGAAGAGGGAAAGAGAAAAGGAAAAAAGGAAATTAGAGCAAAATAAGTTAAAAAGACAGAGAGAGAAAGAGACAAAGAGCAACAAAGGAAGAGAAAAAGAGAGACACAGAGTGAAAGAGACAGAGAGTGGGAGAAAAGGAGTGGAAAGAGAGAGAGAGAGAGAGAGAGAGAGAGAGAGAGAGAGAGAGAGAGAGAGAGAGAGAGAGAGAGAGAGAGAGAGAGAGAGAGAGAGAGAGAGAGAGAGAGAGAGAGAGAGAGAGAGAGAGAGAGAAATAAATACAAGTGCAGTGTCTTTGTGAGAAGCACCATTCTTTAGCAACATCAAATTGACATATTTCAACCTGCAGCTTGTTTTTATCTTGCGCTTCTCTGAGTGTTGTCTCGCGGGCCGGATTCAACCCCTTAGCGGGCCTGATCTGGCCCACGGGCCGCCAGTTTGACACCTGTGACTTAAAGGAAGGGGGGAATAGAACAAAAAAGAAAAAAATACCAAAATGAAAAAGGAGTGAAAAGCTGAGAAAAAAAGAAACAAAAGGAAGAGAAAAAAAAAAGGAAAAATTTAGAAAAAGGCCAGGAAAAAAGAAAAGAAAGAAATGTAGGGAAAAAAGTCAATAAATAGTGTCACGAGGGAGACCGGACCAGAACGGAGGAAGGAGGCAGGAAGGGAAAACGATCAGAACTTTGATTTAACAAAATAAAAGTCGTCCAAAACTCAGGGACAAGACAGAACAAACAGGCTTTAACTAAAAACGTGCAAACACAGGTTTCTTCCGACTCAAACAAAACAGGACAGAGCAAAACAGAACGGGAAATGCAGACAGAAAATGCAATTAACCAGCCCCCGCAAAATCCAAACCCCCCCTTAAGAAGCAAACGCGCAAATTAAGCGATCTTGGACATGTTTGATAATGGATTAGTTGCCACACTTGGGATTATGGTGGCTCACTGTCGTTTCAAGCGTCGCTCACCGACTTTGTGTGAACGCTCAGACCCGGAAGGAAAATTCCAGGGAACATTAATTCCAGCCCTAGTGGACAATCAACTTCATTTGTTTAATCTCCTTTTTTTTTAAAGTTGTAAAAAAAAAACATATGTGTCCCTCAGATGACAGCGTCTCCGGAAACCTCAGCACTTCTTCTTCCAGCTGCAGCGAGACCTACACCAGCTTCTCAGACATCAGACCTTGACCCGAGTCCATGGTCGTCACCAGTGTTTTAGCTGAGTGTTCAAAACTATGACAGTGTTTGTCTGTATGTAGCATTAGCGTGGACATTTTGGCACTTTTTTTTTTTAGGAGTCACAAAAAAAAAAATGTCCGGAGAATAACTGAGGTACAATTTTGATAAACAATGTGAATAACTAGCATTGTTTGATGCCGTGTGTCAAAACTTTCATCTGAATTTCTGTTGTTTCCGCACTTTAAGGCGAACCCGATAAAAATTTGACTATAAGGTGCATGAAATTGAGACTTCAGTCAAAGCTACTCTGTGTAATCTTTGGGTTCTATATATCCAGGGTTGGGTAGGGTTACTTTTACTGGATTACTTTTGGATGACTACGATACCAAATATGCTAATAAAAGACAAAAGAAACTAAATATGAATCAAATTGTGACTCACAACATGTGGTAAGCTTCTCTGCTGGCTTTGATCCCTATAAGGGGAATTAGCATTTTAGCACAATATGCAACGTCCGGCAAAACTGTATTAATTTCAATTACTTTTGGATGACTCTAATACCAAATATGCTAATAAGACCAAAAAAAACTAAATATGAATCAAATTGTGACTCACAACATGTGGTAAGCTTCTCTGCTGGCTTTGATCCCTATAAGGGGAATTAGCATTTTAGCACAATATGCAACGTCCGGCAAAACTGGATTAATTTCAATTACTTTTGGATGACTCTAATACCAAATATGCTAATAAAAGACAAAAGAAACTAAATACGAATCAAATTGTGACTCACAACATGTGGTAAGCTTCTCTGCTGGCTTTGATCCCGATAAGGGGAATTAGCATTTTAGCACAATATGCAACGTCCGGCAAAACTGGATTAATTTCAATTACTTTTGGATGACTCTAATACCAAATATGCTAATAAAAGACAAAAGAAACTAAATATGAATCAAATTGTGACTCACAACATGTGGTAAGCTTCTCTGCTGGCTTTGATCCCTATAAGGGGAATTAGCATTTTAGCACAATATGCAACGTAAAAACTGGATTAATTTCATTGACTTTTGGATTACTCCAATACCAAATATGCTAATAAAAAACAAAAGAAACTAAATATGAATCAAATTGTGACTCACAACACGTGGTAAGCTTCTCTGCTGGCTTTGATCCCTATAAGGGGAATTAGCATTTTAGCACAATATGCAACGTCCGGCCAAACTGGATTAATTTCAATTACTTTTGGATTACTCTAATACCAAATATGCTAATAAAAGACAAAAGAAACGAAATATGAATCAAATGATGACTCACAACACGTGGTAAGCTTTCCCTCCTGGCTTTGATCTCTTTGATAGCCGGCAAAACGAACATCAAATGCGACAGAAACAAAATGAAAATAAATCCAAACAGCTTGCCAACATCATTTTTGCCGTTCCATGTGTTCCGTTACTCCCCAAGCCTGCACAAAATTTAGTAATTGTATTCATATTTAGTTTCTTTCGTCTTTTATTAGCATATTTGGTATCGGAGTAATCCAAAAGTCATTGAAAGTAATCCAGTTAAAGTAACCCTACCCAACCCTGTATATATCACAAAATATTGCTTGGAATGGGAATCAAACCCGAGTAGTGTCAGTGAGAGCACTGACAATTTATCACTCAACCACCGGTGGTACAGATGACATGAATATTTTACTCACAGTGCCAGAAATACTGATTTGCAATTGACTCTGACAGGTTGTTAAGAATATTATATTAGAGAGACCGGCATTTCCACACGGGGGCAGATTTCATTTCTTAAACAATTTAACTAAGTGAAATCCATCAAATTAGCCGAATTAGTGTCATCTGAGTCTCTGGGGAGCCTTTTCTCTCTCGTTCTCTCGCTTTCTACTCGCGGCCCGCGTTTTTCCGCAAGCTGGTGTGCCGGCTCCTCCCATGGGCGTGCCAGGAAAGCCCCCACGTGGGCTCCTCTATCTCGGAGAAGAGCGTCGCAACATCGGGAAAAACTCAAAACAACTTCTCCAAACAATGCCTGCCGTCTTGCGTCAGAGTTATCAACAGAACTAGATAAAACATTCCGCATTCGGATCAGCGTGACCTGTCATTGAACTTAAGCCTACTCGGTGAGAATCTTCATTCCACTCACTAAATGTAACTTGTATTCAATCGTATAAAATCTTTAATCGTCAAAAGTATAAAATCCTTCAAGGTAAAACAGTCTTTCCACTTCTTCACCCGTGCATCAATTATTTCACGTTTCATTATGGAAACGTGACACGGTTGCCATGGCGCCCAATTGGTCCACCCGTGTGGCACCAGCTGCAGCTTGTTGACAGATTGGCTCCCTGTCAGTATTTAAACTCTGTCCTGTCAGTCCCCTCTTGTCAGTCCGTCTGTGAATCTTTGCTTTTACACGGCAAGCCCTTTTTCGCCTGTCCCGTTTTTTACTCCTGTTTGTCTCCCGCTACAATTTGTTTTGATCTTGACCACGTCTGCTCTCACGTCCCGAATTACGACCTGTTTTGATCTCGACCACGTCTGTTCTCCCGTCCCGAATAACGATCCATTTTAAAACTCGACCACGTCTACTCTCCTCGCTTTCGACTTGGTTCTGATCCCGAACACGTTTTTGCTCTTCTATCCCGGCTACTGACCTGTTTTTTCCGCTCCCGACACCGCCATCGCTCGCCACGGAAGTGCCATTTTCGCGCCCAGAGCGACCTGCTTCCCGCGACCTGCTTTCCGCGACCAGCAATCCCCGGATCGTGGGCGCAACCCTTTCCCTTTCTTCTAATAAAACTCGTGTTGCCATGGCGTCCAATTGACCCCGCCCATGGCGCGCCAGCTGCAGCTTGTTGACAGATTGGCTCCCTGTCAGTATTTAAACTCTGTCCTGTCAGTCCCCTCTTGTCGGTCCGTCTGGGAATCTCTGCTTTTACACGGCAAGCCCTTTTTCGCCTGTCCCGTTTTTTACCCCTGTTTGTCTCCCGCTACAATTTGATCTTGACCACGTCTGCTCTCCCGTCCCGAATTACGACCTGTTTTGATCTCGACCACTTCGGTTCTACCGTCTCGAATAACGATCCGTTTTTAAACTCGACCACGTCTACTCTCCTCGCTTTCGACTTGTTTCTGATCCCGAACACGTTTTTGCTCTTCTATCCCGGCTACTGACCTGTTTATTCCGCTCCCGACACCGCCATCGCTCGCCACGGAAGTGCCACTTCCGCGTTCAGAGCGACCTGCTTCCCGCGTCCATTAATCCCCGGATCGTGGGCGCAACCCTTTCCCTTTCTTCTAATAAAACTCGTGAGAAACGCTACACGAGTGGGTCCTGTTTCCGTTCTGGTCCTGACAGAAGAAAGACTTTGTTTTCTCCATTTTCTCACTTCTGTTTAAGAAATGGAGAATGCACTAGACAAATCAGTTTTCCTGGCGCTGGGTAAAACTAACGTGATCATGAGATAAACGCGAATGCCTTGTCGTATGTCATCTGTACTACTGGTGGTCTAGTGGTAAAGTGTCAGCGCTCTCACTGTGTTGACTCAGGATTGATTCCCGTTGCATAAAATGTTTTCGAATTTAGGTCAACGATGTGTATGGAGTTGACGAGAACACACAGTCAAAAGTCATGAGCAAAATCTTGTATACTGTATAAGCCACAGGTGTCAAACAGGCGGCCCGCGGGCCAGATCAGGCCCGCTAAGGGGTTGAATCCGGCCCGCGAGACAACACTCAGAGAAGCGCAAGAGAAAAACAAGCTGCAGGTTGAAATAGGTCAACTTGATGTTGCCAAAGCCAGGTGCCGCGAACAAAGACACTGTACTTGTATTTATTATTTTCTCTCTCTCTCTCTCTCTCTCTCTCTCTCTCTCTCTCTCTCTCTCTCTCTCTCTCTCTCTTTTCCACCCCTTTTCTCCCACTCTCCGTGTCTGTCTCTTTCTCTCTCTGTGTCTTTTTAACGTCTTTTGCTCTAATTTCCTTTTTTCTTTTTCTCTTTCTCTCTTCCTACCCTTTGCGGTTTCCTTTCTCTTTTCTCTCCTTCTGTCTTTCTAATTCTCTTTGGACTTCTTTCTTCCTCTCCCTATCTTTTCCCCCTCTCTCACAACTTCTCTTTTTATCTCTTTTATTTCTCACTCTCTCTCCCTCTCTCCCTTTTTTTCTTTCTTTCTCCCACCCTCTCTCTTGTTCTCCCCCGCTCTTTCTCTTATTTCTTTCTCTCTTTTTCTTTCTCTCTAATCTACTAGTCTGACCCCCGGGAGGATGTTTGTTCTATCGTGTGGCCCCCCGAGTTCAAATGAGTTTGACACCCCTGGTTGAAGCGGTCAATGGTATTCAACATTATCTATAATATATAAGCCGCACTGGATTATAAGCCTCATCTTCAAATTTCGGGCTGATTTGGGGTTTTTAGGCGTGCCTTATGGTCTCGAAAGGTACGGTACCTCCTTTAATACTGTTTACATCCGCCTGCCATTGTCAGCACGCCCTAGTGGTTAAAATTTCTCCCTGGGCGAGCAACCTCCCCGGATGTGGACCTTGTTCCTTTTTGAGAACTCACCTCTCAGCTGCTCTGGATTAACCTCTAGGGCAGCACCGGGTTGGCAAGTGTGACCACATTCCAGTTCTACTCTCAGTCTTTCTTGCACATCGGCATGTTTCCGAATCGTCCGTGCGTGTTTCGCGGACTCATCGGAGTTAAATGAATCGTACACAATGGTTATTTTTCCTGATTTCGCTAATCTCTGCTTGGCACTTGAGGGAAAACAAGGCTTTGTCCCACCCCAACTCAGGCATGTGACCAGTATTCCCTCTAAGCTGCGTGAAAATCTAGCCAGCGCACAAAAATCAGGGCTGAAAATTACTAATTAAGAAGCGACTTAAGTCGAAGTTACAGTGCATGAAGGTAAAAATACACGGGTTCCCCTGACGCTGTGTTCTAAATGCGGTATTTTGAAGTCGAGTCGAAGTAGAGTAAAGTTAGTAGAGTTTTTCGAGAACCGGCTTCTTCGGCTCGGCTCACTAAAAAGGAACCGGCTCTTTCGGGTCCTAAACGGCTCTTTTTTTTGCTTCTTTAATCCCAACATGACCAAATATGATGTAAAATGATGCATAAAATGACTTAAAGGAAGGGGGGGAATAGAACAAAAAAGAAAAAAATACCCAAATGAAAAAGTATGAAAAGCTGAGAAAAAAGAAACAAAAGGAAGAGAAAAACAGAAGGAAAAATTTAGAAAAAAGCCAGAAAAAAAGAAACAGACAAAAGGAAAGAGGAAATAGAGAACAAAAAAGCAAGGAAAAAGTAACAGCGAGGAAGAAATAAACACAATAAGATTTTTTTCAGAGGAATTTTTTCAAAAAAGTAGAAAAAAACAGAGTTTGTGTTGCATTCAAATAAATTCCAATGATATCAAGTCAATCTTGTTGCCAACATTGTACTTCCACTAAAAAAATGTAATTTAATACAGTTGTGTATTGTGCAACCGACTAAATAAGACCCCAAAAATGTTAGTATTGTGCAACAAAAGATATCAGGAAAAAAAAAGAAATGGACATCTTGTGAAAGAATTGTAAGAACAAACGACATTTGTGAGCCTGCAACCTTTGCAATCGTACATGAGTCAATTCATTCAAAAGAGAAAAATAATTTTGCGTTGCCGGAAACTCAGCAAAATGTCACTTGATGTCAAGTTTTGGACATGTTTGATAATGACTCAGTTGCCACACTTGGGATTGCCGTTGCTCACTGTTGTTTCAAGCGTTGCTCACTGACCTTGTGTGAACGCTCAGACCCGCGGAAAATTACAGGGAACATTGCATGTGACAATTATCAGTTTACCCCGGGCAACTAGACCAAGACCGGCTCGGCTTGTTTGTTCTATCGGCCCGTTTCTTAAAACTAAATCTAACCGACAGACGGGAGCAAAAATATTTTATTAGAGTGCACACAACAGTTGTTAACCGGATGATAGACCACACCTTACGGAACTCCAGTAAGTTTTGCTTCCTGCAACCATCCATCCATTATTTCACAGGTGTCAAACAGGCGGCCCGCGGGCCAGATCAGGCCCACTAAGGGGATTGAATCCGCGAGACAACACTCAGAGAAGCGCAAGAGAAAAACAAGCTGCAGGTTGAAATAGGTCAACTTGATGTTGCCAAAGAAAGGTGCCTCGAACAAAGACACTGTACTTGTATTTCTTTCTCTCTCTTTCTCTCTCTCTTTCTCTTTCTCTTTCTCTTTCTTTCTTTGTCCCTATTTCTCTTTCTCTCTGTATGTCTTAATACCTTCTTTTGCTCTCTCTTCCTTTTTTCCTTTTCTCTCTTTCTCTCCCCCTTCTCCCCTTCCCTCTTTCTCTTCTTCTGAATTCCCTCCTCTCTTTCTCTCTTTCTATTTCTCTTTGGATTTCTTTCTTTCCCTCTCTCACTATTTCTATTTTATCTCTTTTGTTTCTCACCTTCTCTCTCTCTCTCCCTCCCTGTCTCTTTTCTCTCTCTCCCTCTCTCTTTCTTCCCCCTTTCTCTCTTTGTCCCACCCTCTCTCCTTTTCCCTCCCTCTTTCTCTTATTTCTTTCTCTCTCTTTTTCTTTCTCTTTAATCTACTAGTCCGGCCCCCGACAGAATGTTTGTTCTATCGTGTGGCCCCCTAGTTAAAATGAGTTTGACACCCCTGCATTATCTGAACAGCCTATCCTCAGTAGGGTCGCGGGGGTTCTGGAGCCCATCCCAGCAATCTTCGGGCAGTGGGCAGGGGACACCCTGAACTGGTTGCCAGCCAATCGCAGGGCACACAGGGACAGCCCATTCACACCTAGGGACAATTCGGACCGGCCAATTAACCTTACATGCATGTTTTTCGAATGTGGGAGGAACCCCACGCAAGCACGGGGAGAACATGCAAACTCCACACAGGAGGTTCGATCTCATGACCCCAGAACTGTGCCGCACACGCGCCAACCACTGCAAGTTTTGCTTCCTTCACCGGTGAAAAATGACACTTAATTCGTCCCATTTGTGTTTCCCTCACATGGTTGTAGTAGTGTCCAAACCCTAAGAATTCCTCAATTCAGTCCGAGCAGCCCCACCCGTTTATCGCTCGAAGGTCTATTTACCTTGTGACAAATCCGTGTGACATTTATCAGTGTTCTTGATAATCCTCTCGTCAAGTCATTTCCCCTATCAGTCCGAACTATTTTCCTAGCACAGAATGCATGCGTTCACGGTGTAAAAGCGGGCAATGCGCCACGGAATCCACCCAAAAAAATCCAGTTTATCTCAAAAGTGTGGCAGGCGCTATGTGTTAATCACCCTAGTTGAGAAATGTAATGGACTCCCTCTAATACCTCGTAATTCTCGTTTGCCAGTCGGGAAGAGAATATTTTTGTGAGTCCCGCCCTGAGACAACATGTCACCCGCCATTGTTGTACACTCGGAATGTTGATTTTTCCAACAAAGGCACTGAAGTTGTTCGTGTTTGATCACACTTATTTGTAACCTCATCACAGAACTGGAGGGATTGTGTTTATATTTTCTACTTTTTACACGGAACATCCCAGCAATCTTTATTTTCCTACTGTATCTACCGACGATCGCATGGAATTGAAAGTTATGATGTATATTTGTAAATATGTAATTCTGTATTCTATGTAAAATCAGAATCTGCTTTAATAAAGGCCGGTGGTTTACCTCTTTTTTCATCGATGGAGAAGAGTCTTTTATTCGAACTGCAATTCTTAAGCTATCGATCAGTTCCTATCGTTTTTTTATTTTTGAATGCTAGTACGCTTGAGGCCGCTCCTATCGGACTCCTGTCAAAGGCAGCATGAATCCTTGACGGAGGGCCAGTATTGATCCCGTCTGTCCTGTCCTGTCCGGTATGTTGCTCGTGCATCCTGTATCAGCTATCTGTCCCGTCCTGTCCAGTATCTTGCTCGTGCATCCTGTATCCGATATTAATCCCGTCTGTCCTGTCCTTTCCAATATCGATACCGTCTGTCCTGTCCTGTCCGGTATCTTGCTCGTGCATCCTGTATCGATACCGTCTGTCCCGTCCTGTCCGGTATCTTGCTCGTGCATCCTGTATCGATCCCGTCAGTCCCGTTGTAAAAGCTGATCATATTTAGTTAATTGTGTATTTCTCTGTCTTCTATGTTACAAATAATCCTGATGAGCTTGACTTAAATTACAACTCATTTTGTACTATTTTCGAACCGAAAGACATATATGACGTCCTTGGTTATTCCTACGCATGTGCGAACTTTGAACCGTAGACGTATGTGTGACGTCATTGATACTTTCTGCGCATGCGCACGCTTTTGAACAAAACCCGGCTGCAGCGCGGGAAACTTGTGAGACTTTGATTTAGTCTGCCCACTGCGCAGTGAATAAATTCTAAAACTACATTTGCCTCTCTTACTGATCACTTCAGTTTTAACCTATTACGAAAATATTATCCCTAACACCCGTCCTGTCCAGGATCTTGCTCGTGCATGCTGTATCTGGTCCTGTCCAGTATCTGATCGTGTATCCTGTCTCCGGTATCGATCCCATCTGTCCGGTATTCTGCTCATGTATTCAGTATCCGGTATTGATCCGTCTGTCCTGTCCTATCAGGTATCGATACCGTCTGTCCCGTCCTGTCCGGTATCTTGCTCGTGCATCCTGTATCGATCCCGTCAGTCCCGTCCTGTCCAGTATCTTGCTCGTGCATCCTGTTTCTGGTCCTGTCCAGTATCTGATCGTGTATCCTGTCTCCGGTATCGATCCCATCTGTCCGGTATTCTGCTCATGTATTCAGTATCCGGTATTGATCCCGTCTGTCCTGTCCTATCCGGTATCGATACCGTCTGTCCCGTCCTGCCCAGTATCTTGCTCGTGCATCCTGTATCGATCCCGTCAGTCCCGTCCTGTCCAGTATCTGATCGTGTATCCTGTCTCCGGTATCGATCCTATCTGTCCGGTATTCTGCTCATGTATTCAGTATCCGGTATTGATCGTTTGTCCCGTCCTATCCGGTATCTTGCTCCTGCATCCGGTATCGAACCAGTCTGTCCAGTATTCTGCTCGTGTTTTCAGTATCTATCCCGTCAGTCCCGTCCTGTCCGGTATCTGCTTGTGTATCTGGTATCGATACTGTCTGTCCTGTCCGCTTTCGATCTCATCTACCCTGGCTTCCTGTTTTCCCGCACCTGACTTCTCACGTCTTCTGCCCAGAGATCCCTGAATCACTGGCGTTTTGTTTTCCTGCGCATGACTGCCCCGTTTCCGTAAAATAAAGCTGGGTGTGAAAACGTTACGCGTTTGGGTCCACCATCTGTTCGGGTCCTGACATATAAATAGAATCGGAACCCCCTTTTAACATCACAGTATTGCTGCAATGTAATTACAGTTACACTCCAGTTGACAAAAAAAACTAAAATATAATGACTAATACATATACAAATCGAAATTGTTCGCCCATAATAGAAAGTATTCACACAACCAGGATTATACAGTTAAAATAACAAGTCAACATGGCGCATGAAATACCCTCTTTCTGCAGAATTTTATGGAAATAAATTCCAATGTTAATGAAATAAACAGTGCAATTTAAAAAAAACAT
This sequence comes from Urocampus carinirostris, assembly GCF_059441175.1. Classification (NCBI taxonomy): domain Eukaryota; kingdom Metazoa; phylum Chordata; class Actinopteri; order Syngnathiformes; family Syngnathidae; genus Urocampus; species Urocampus carinirostris. The sequence continues at coordinate 6,235,772 of NC_142351.1, read as the reverse complement.
TTAACAGTACGGAAATAAATGAAAAATACTTCTACTGCAAAATGAAAAAACATAATTTTACTACCCAACCGTTTTAAAACCAAATTAAAACACATTTAAAACCATAAAATAGTCATTAACCGCTCAAATAAATACAAAAATTAAAAAATGAATCAAATAAATCTATTTTGAATCGTATTTTCAACGAGGAATATATAAAGCTGCGATTTGACGTAAAGTGGATCAGATTGCCGTAAACAATGAAACCTCTCGCGATTAGAAAGCTGAAAAGCTGCCACGCAGACTAACCAGAAGTGACGTAACACACAATAAAAGCATCGTTATACCAATGTGGACTTATTTCATTAAACTCAATTTTAACACTGAATAAATATCAATTTCAAGCTATTTAATTAAATATTAACTTTATTAGTTCTTGAAAGATTAGCATTTTACCAAAACTCGCTTTCCCCTAACAGCTAAACCGATTTACACCGGAAGTCGTGTAGTTTGCCCTTGCGAGCTTGACAAAAGGCTGGACCGCAGATGGAATTCTGCACTGCCTTCCGAACAGATTCCTCACATTTTAATTCCTTTCTCACACTTTTTAACCGGTGGCACGTTGGACTAACAACCCTGGCGTGAAAACTGAAGGTCATCTAGGCGGCTGTGAAGCGGGGCAAAGGCGTTGTAAACGCTCCAAAAACGCGATTCTTCTCACTGTGAGTATCCTTTGTAGATAGCCGCTTGTTAAAACGCAGCCGGTGTCTTTCAATGCCCTCCGTCGTGCTGTGTGACGTCACTTTCGGATAGGTTGTTTTTACAGTCAACAGTTGTTTGCGGTATAATGGTGACAATGGCGATTAGCTTCGAAAATCCGCCCGATAGAAAGCGACTTGGCTGGGCGAGTGGGGTGTAGCCCTGTCAAATCACGTTGGGTGGAACTGCGTGTGCGTTGTGCTTCCTGAATGTGGCGAAAACCGTCAATTCGATTTGATTAGTTTTCACCCCACAGTTCGTTAAAGTGTGATTTATGTGGCCTTTTTATTCTGTTTTGCTCTTTTCCACCTAGCTTTTACTTTAGTCGTCGGGTGTCAGGTTAACCGTGGTGACAACAAAGCAACTTCCGGGTTTTCAATGTAAGAACCGGAAGTTGAAGTTAATAAATGGTAAATGGTGAAGTCAATGAAGACTTCCCAAAGCGCTTTGAAATGTGCTTCACACTTACCCAGTCAAGTCAAGTCAAATTTATTTCTATAGCCCTTAATCACAAAAATGTCTCAAAGGACTGCACAGGATTACAATGACACAATGACCTGATCTTAAACCAACATGCGGGCAAGGAACAACTCAAAACCTCAGCGTGAGGAAAAAGAGAAATCTTCAGAAGGGACCTCACAAGTGGTATCCCCCTTTCAGGATGACCAGGGTGAATTACATTTAGCATTACAGTACACAAACATAGTAAACACTAGGTAACATGTTGAAAATTTGTCCGGAAAGTGCATGACAGCAGCGACGCCCACAGCCTGTAAACTAGTCCAGAAAGCCTATGACGGCCACGACGCAGCTTCCCATCTCTGCCAGCTGGTCCATGCAGGCGTTGACATGCTTCAGGTCAAATGCTGGTCCGCGGACTCATCTCAAATCGTCCATCTCCTTCGTATCACCACCAGGCAGGTAGACAGGAAAATACAGAATATGAGGTGGGCATCAATCATATGTTTTGGAATAGAAGTGTGTCTTAAGCCTTGATTTAAAAACTTCCATTGAGGTGGCAGATCTTATCTCCGGAGGCAGGGCATTCCATAGCACCGGGGCCCGGATGGAGAACGCTGTAAAGCCTGCAGACTTCTTGGCTCTCGGAGTCACAAGTAGACCGGCATTTTCCGAGCGCAGACTCCGTGCAGGAACATAGGGGGAAATCAAATCAGAGAGATAAGAGGGTGCAAGTCCATGCAAACATTTATATATTAATAAGAGAACCTTAAAGTCACATCTTAAGTGGACTGGGAACCAGTGCAAGTTGGCCAATACAGGAGTAATATGCTCAAACTTTTTGGTCCTAGTCAAAAGTCTAGCTGCTCCATTCACACACCAACAGCGGCCGTGCAGCCATGCAAGGCACCAACCTGCTTATTGGGGGCATTAGGGATTCAGTGTCTTGCCCAAGGACACTTGGACATATAACACGGAGGAGCCGGGAATTGAACCTGCGATCTCTTGATCCCAAGACGAGCGCTCTACCTCCTGATTTTTAAAACCCAGTTTTAGGACATTAAAACTCAATTCACTGAATGAAAATTTCCATCCATCCATCCATTATCTGTACCGCTTATCCTCAGTAGGGTCGCGGGGGTACTGGAGCCCATCCCAGCTATCTTCGGGCAGGGGGACATCCTTAACTGCAGGGCACACAGGGACAGACAATTTGCTTGCTCATTCACACCTAGGGACAATAAGAACCGGTCAGCTACCTGATATACATGTTTTTGGATTGTGGGAGGAAAAGGAGTGCCCGGGGGAAACCCACGCAAGCACGAGGAGAACATGCAAACTCCACGCAGGAGGTTCGATCTCATGACCTCAGAACTGTGCCGCACACGCGCTAACCACTGCGCCGGCGTGCCGCCTTAAATCAAAATTTAAACTGACCAATTATTTAAAATGTGTTCTTTGTTCCTATCGCCTTTTTTTAATACGTTGAAATCTTGAGTTATTTGTTTTTGTCATTTTGTTGTTGTGGCTGCTTATCTTAGCTTCACACTGCAGGAAAATCTGATATTTTTTCAAGTCATGTTTATTTGTATAACCCTTAATCACAAAGAGTCTCAAAGGGTTATTAGATTATTGCGAACCACAGATTATTATGACACCATCCCCTGATTTAACACCTACATGAGGGTAAAACTCAAAAACCTCAAAATGAGGAAACCTTAAGAGCGGACCACACATGAGGCAATCCTCCTTCCAGGATGACCTGGATGCAATGTATATTGTGTTACCAAACAATAAATAAAATACAAAATAGTTATAGTATAAAAATTTAGTCCTGGAACTTACTGTGCCAAAGAATATGGCATCTCGTTAAGAAAGCAAAGCACCACCAGTAGGTATCTCCTTTTATTTAGTTCTGATTTGTTTATTTTGTTGATGTTATTTCTGTGAACACAGGGATAGCTGTTGCTATTTTGCACTTTTTTGACACCACTGCCTTTATGTGATCGGTGTTGGTAATTGAGTTCTACAGTGAATAGATTATGAATGCTTAAACTTGGCACGTTGATATGATTGCACCTCCAGGTTGGCCATGGCTTATGGGTAATGTAGTTGATTTGCTGTTGACTGTTTGCGGAAATTTGTCCAAACGGCACATATCCAATTTTATTTTACACCAGAACCAGGCCACTTTCATGTGGTCCTTAATCTGATACATATCTGATCTTTTGGAATTTGATTGCTCTGTGAACACTCAAGACGCATTCATGCCACCTGCATGTTATCGAAAAGGTACAGACGTCACTATCTGTGGCTGAGTGGTTCGACCTTGGACATTGGGGTTCCCCGTGCCAGTTACAATCCTGCCGACATCAATGGTACGACACTCCAGTGATGGGCAACAATGAGACCCAATACAGTTTGCTGTTCAAAAAACAACCTGGTGCTTACCACTAAGAAGACCAAGGAAGGTCCAGAAACCCTGACCACGTCCCCCACACCCCTGTGGAAGGAGAAGTGGTGGAGTTCACATAAAGTTCCTGGGCCTCCACATCACATGAGACCTTTCCTGGTGTACAAACACTTGCCGCCTGGTGAAGTAGGCTCAGCAAAGAAATATTCTCCCTTTGGCTGCTACTCAACTTCTACAAAGCAACAATGGAGAGCTCCCTCTACCTGAATTGTGGGGTATAACATTTGCACAAAACAACTAGGACTTCACGAGGCATCCCCGACTTGGAATCCATATTTCGGGGCTGAGTCAAGAGGAGAGCAAAGGCCATCGGCACGGATCCCAGCCACCCGGCCCGCAGACTGTTAGTACCCGAACATACGCGTCTTTATAAGATCAAAAATTGCAGATATATCTATGGCTCTACAAAATACGTAGTTCACACCTGATATTTTCTTTTAAAGGTACTGGAGAAATTGGAAAATTGGCTTTGAAATTCCTTTTTAAGTACCTAAATTTGGTCAGGTAAATTGTTTACGAACCCTGTGGACTGGCTACTAACCAATCAAAGGGCACAGTAGACAATAGTTTTCGTTTGTAGACAGTCAACCATACTGGATGGGTCCGACAAACTGGGTTCGTGTTATCATGGGTCTACAAAGTTATGTTATTGGCTGTTCAGAAGAAATTCGAAGGTGTAAGGCATTTTTTGGTCTCCCTGCTATACCTACATCCCATGGTGAGAGAAGTTAGGAATTGTCGACAAGGAGATGATGAAAATGGTCAGCGAGGCTTAGTAGAGCAGACTCGACACCCAAATAGTAACCGTATGTGAGAGTTTGTTGCGGACATCTCATAAACTAGCAGATCAGGAACACCAAGTCATTTTAGAATCAATAATAATCATATTTGTGGTTGACTGTCTTTTGGGTAAACAGATAGCTTAACGTCGCTTTTCAGGCCAGACATTTGTTTTTCCTGCCCGGTTCAAGTCAAGTCATGTTTATACGTATAGCCCTTGATCACAAAGAGTCTCAAAGGGCTGCACAGACTAAAGATATATTTGCGAATAATATCACCTCATGGAAGCATGTAAATGCTGAAAAGAAAGGGGCCAAGTACTGAACCCTGTGGAACACCACAGGTAAGACTAAAGGGCTCAGACGTCCTTTTACCATATTTAACACATTGCGTCCTATCTCAGAGGTAGGATCTGAACCTTAAGAGGACGGTTCCCGAGAGACCAATCCATTTTTCCAACCGTTCTAGTTAGATATTATGGTCCACAGTGTCAAAGGCAGCACTAAGGTCCAGCAGCAGCAAAAGTGATGAAGCGCCGGAGTCCATTGCCAGTAGAAGATCATTGGTTACCTTAATCAGGGCTGTCTTGGTAGAGTGGTTAGCCCTGAATCCTGATTGCATAGATTTCAAAAAGACTGTTCTCAGATATAAAATCATTCAGTGCTGTTCAAAGATTCCTTAACCACTTTGGTCGCCAGGGAACTACTTCCTGTGGCGTCTTGGGCAAGTACAGCCTGGGTAGTCCGTGCCTCCCCAGGTCGTTTTATTTTTTTGGGTGTTTAGTTTTGCTCCCCCACATTAAACGGATAGGACTGGTTTTCCAAGTAGTCCCCTCGTGCACATTAACATACCTTCGGGGACCTGAAAGCATTCTGATCCAGTTACTGTATTAGGCAGGAAGAACACAATAGTGTATTGTTTACAAAAGTAGCACTAACATTCTTGATTGCATCAGGGTTCCGTCCCAAATCTGTTTGCAGCTTTTGGAAAAAGGCTCCTGGTGCACGCATCGAAATTCACAAAGCCACTCTGTTATTTCACACAACTACTGAACTGCGTGTCGAGTTTTCAACCCAAAACGACGTGTCATTAAGTATCATCTGATGTGATCCCATAAACTGTGTTAACATTATTCATTTATATATACTGGACTTAATACCCCTATCCATCCATCCATTATCTGCACCGCTTATCCTCAGTAGGGTCGCGGGGGTGCTGGAGCCAGTCCCAGCCATCTTCGGGCAGTGGGCAGGGGACACCCTGAACTGGTTGCCAGCCAGTCGCAGGGTACACAGGGACAGACTATTTGCTCATTCATTCTTACCTTAGGACAATTTGGACCAGTCAATGAACCTGACATGCATGTTTTTGGAGGAAACCTACGCAAGCACGGGAGAACATGCAAACTCTACACAAGAGGTTTGATCTCATGACCTCAGAACTGTGCCGCACCACTGCATCGCCGTAGTGATTTTATATGAATCAGGGTCAATGCTTTGACGTTTCAGGAAGGGGTGGAGGTGATCCGCCTCCTGAAGTTTTGCTCTTTTCAGAAGCTAGTCTCGGTCTCTTTTTGTCTGTCCCTGTCTCTCTCTTTGTCACTCTCGGTGGCGTTCTTTCTACTGCTCTCTCTCCGTCACTCTTTCTGTCGTTCTTTCTGTTGCTCTGTCTCCGTCACCCTATGTCTCTCTCCCGGAATCTCTCTGTCTCTCCCGCTGCCTCGCCCTTTTGTCTCTCTCGGTCTCTCTTTGACTCTCTTTCTGTCACGCTCCCTCCATCTCCCTGTGTCTATTTGTGTCTCTGTCTTTCTCTGTCTGTCTTTTAAACATCGGTAGCCTCAATGTTGATTGCCCTATGTGACATGTACAGCTTGTTCTGTATAACACATGGCCCAGAATATCATTATTTTGTTGTAGTGTAACAATTTTTTTAAAGGAACTGCTCAGCCGCAGCATTTTTCTGATCCCGAAGTAGAGTCGAAGATGCAGAAAGACGACAGAACTGTTGTTTGTGCATGCCTGGATCAAAATATGTGATTAAATTCGGGTTTTATTTATGTGGGCCACGATGAGTAGCACATAGCAGCTATGTGATAGAGGCAGATTTCAGCCTGATGCGAGATTCACACCTAACATCGGTGTCTGAAACTCATGACAAAAAGTTTGAGGAGACTCTGAAAAGTTGCCTGCTCCATTTTTCACAACTCGAAACGCAATAAGACGACTCATTGCAAAAAAAAAAAAACATTGTTGCAAAGTATTAAGGGTTGATATTCAGAATATATAACAGAACAACTCTTTAAATTTAAGTTTATTATAAATCTACTTATAACATTCATTGCATGTACATGACTTGACTGTTTTCCATCTGCCATCAGTATGTACCGTATTTTCCGCACTATAAGGCGCACCTAAAAGTCTTAATTTTTTTCAAAAGCTGACCATGCGCCTTATAATACAGTGCGCCTTATATATGGATCAATATTAAATCGCAAAGTCTTCCAACTAACTTGCAGCCGCCGACTCGATTTTCCCCCGAACGCCAAGTAGTCCGCGGTGTATGCTGGGATTTATTTACCGGCGTTTCATTGGCTAACCAATGTGTCAATCATCATTTGAATCGATCACTATTGGCTAAAGTTATTCGGAGGTCAAGGGGCGGATCCTTTTTATCATTTACAGGCTGGCATTGAGTGAAGCGGCAAAACAAAGCCTGCGATTGGCCGAAAAAGATGAATGCGTATAGCACATGGTTGACGGCATACAGAAAGCTTTTTTTTCCTATTCTATATTTGTAAATATTTTATTCTCCTGGATTTACTAAACTCACGGTTTTAAGAGGACCATGGCTGCACATTATTATTGAACACAACGACTTCGGTGAGCTACTCCGGCTATATATTTTCCCTTGTTTCAGACTGAACTCGATGTTTCTGTGATAAGCGGTGCAGATAATGGATGGAATGGAGTGTCTATTTTTAATTAAACTCAATTCCAAGTGTTTATTGTCATATGCACAGTAAAGTTGCGAGCGAAAATAGAAACTAAGGAATGGTTGGCATTTCTTGAATCCCAAGACTTTAACCTTCCGAATGATGGAACGATGCATTTGAGTGACATCGTACGAACACCGCATCCGCACGTGTTCTCGACACGTATTTGCGTCTTTGCAAGCTTTGGGAATGTTAGGGGGTAATAAGTTTGACTGAACTATCTGACTGTTTTGTCGACGTTCCCATTGTAGCGCCTTATAATCCGGTGCGTCTTATGTATGTCAAATATAGGACCAAAAACTATTTTTTCGGGGTGCGCCCTATAACCCGGTGCGCCTTATAGTGCGGAAAATACGGTACCTGTATTTACTCATCCTTATTCATGCAATGTTTGCGTTGCGTCGTCTGCTACAACCCATGTGAACTCCTCTATCCACGATGCTTTTAATGTACGTTGACGTTTTGTAGCGTCATCAATTTTGTGAGCTCCTTTTGAATCTTTCTTCTGGGGCTGAGGTTTTAGCTTGATTCCTAACCACGTATCCATTTTTCTTGTGTTCTCTGTGCGTCTACTTTAGAAAATGATATGCAAATGCAGGACCTTACAACGCTTGGGAATGTCCGGAAGCACGAAGTTATTCGATGCAGGCTTCTGATTGGCTGCTGAGTATGCAAATTGCCAAGCGAAGCGAAATCCCGAAATTTTCCAAACGGAAAAAAAAAAATTCGAAATTGGAATAAAGCGAACGTTTGATTTGAATTTTTTTTTCGATTAGTCTATTTTTTATTTTTCTTATATCTATTTTTTTCTTGAAAGACGTTTTGAAAAAGGATGCACGCCCCGGGCGCCCATTATTTGTTATTTCAGACACTGCTAACATTTGGTCAAGCCGTCTGTGTAGGACAGAAGTTAGCACAGGTGCTTTAGCATATAGTTTCGCCTGTAATGACAAGATATTCATACATCATACATAAGTCGCGGTTCGTACGGGTGCGTGAAATCCTTGAAAATGTACACATTGTAATGTGTTTTCAAGGTCAGAACATTCCTTGCATTTTGGGTGCTTAAAATGCTTGAAATTAGTGCCATTGACATTTTTCTTGTTAGTCTGACATTATAAACCTAGCAATACATTAAGAAAAATTAAAAAAAAAGCGCTTGAAAATGATCCTGACACGCTTGCCCTCAGTCATTATGGTGTTGTCATCTGAAACATCATTGCCCCCTTACGGTGGCACCCAAAAGGACAGCTTTATTTAGAAAACTGTCTTTTAGCTCGGCTTACTGAAGGCTCTTTTTGCACCCATTCTTCAAGATTCTTTTTTTTTTTTTTTTTTAAGTCGAGTCATAATTATTTCGGTGGCCTTGGGGGTATGGCGCCCGCCCCGAGACTGGGAGGTTGTGGTTAAAGCCTCGGCCGAGTCATACCTAAGACTTACAACTCATTGGAGGGTTTGGTCACCTAATGACTTCCAACACCTCAGTTGGGTTGAGCGAGGGGGCTGGGAATCCCCTCCTCTAAATCAATCTCCCAAAAAGAGTCAGAAATGACTCTAGCCACCTCCCACTAGGGGGATATGGCTGTGGTAAATATAATTATTTCTATGTCCCTTAATCACAAGAAGTCTCAAAGGGCTGCACAAACTAAAGGCAACCATTGCATTAAGCAATCAGGTTAACATCGGTAACGATCTCCCTCCACGACTTATCCGGGGTTGGTCAAATCGTGGAGGTTGGGTCTAATGCTACACCTTCTGGTTTGGGAGGAACTCAAAAATGCAAGTGATTCCCCATTTTCAATAAAAAAAAACACGAGATGTTTAAGACAGTGACAGGGTTCGTACGGGTGCTTGAAATCTATGCTTGAAATTGTTATCATATTTCTCAACGAGTCTGCTTAAGAAAAGACTTCGACACTGCTCCCTGGTGGCTTCTCTTTGCCATTGCAATTTTCTTCCCTTATGATTAACGGCAGCTGGCATTTGTTGGTTTGGCATTGCCTAATGAAGTGTCATCGTTCCCGATGGAGTGGGCCCAATTGGACAGGTGTATGCTACACCTAAACGGGGCATTATAAAATAAGATAAATGAATATATTCACAGCTCACAAAAAAGTAAAAAACAAAACGATTTTAGCTTTAGTTGATCAACAACACCGGCACAATTCTGAGGTCCTGGGATCAAACCTTCCTGTGTGGAGTTTGCATGTTCTTCCTGTGCTTGCGTGGGTTTCCTCCGGGCCCCCGGTTTCCCCCCCACATTCCCAAAACATGCATTTCAGGTAAATGGCCGGTCCAAATTGTCCTTAGGTGTGAATGAGTGAATTAGTTGTCTGTCTGCGCCCTGCAGTTAAAAATGTCCCCTGCCCACTGCCCAAGGATAGCCGGGATAGGCTCCAGCACCCTCGGAACCCTACTGAGGATAAACAGTGCAGATAATGGATGGATAATAGAATCTTTATAATGAATAGAACATAACCCATATGTATCTTATATTAGCTACTGTATATTAGCCTACTATAAAAATGATTAAGTCTGATGCATCCTGTGGTGAATGATGCTTAATTTTATATGTCACTAACAATGAATTACAAGTCAAGTCATTTTTATTTGTAGAGCCCTTAATCACAAAGAGTCCCAAAAGGCTTCACAGGTTATCACACAGACTATTTTTTTCAGACTATTATTACACCATCCCCTGATCTGGAACCAACATGAGGGCAAGGAAAAACTTAAAAAACCTCGACGTGAGGAAAGTGAAGAAATTTAGGAAATTCAATAAAGAAATTACATTTTTGATTTAGAAAAAAAAACAACAAAATGGAACGTGCCCCCAAATAGCAATAAAAGCAGCATACATACAAGTAATAAAACAATAGCCTTTTGATTAAGTAAAGTAATAGTGGCAGTTTGATTCCTGTGCAATTGTAAAACTTCGGAAAACGCAGCAAAATGAAATGAAATGATTTGCATTTATACAGCGCTTTTCAAGTCAATGACTTCCCAAAGCGCTTTACAATGTGCTCCACATTTCCCAATAGCGGCCTTGCAGCCATGTAAGGTGCTAACCTGCTTATTAGAGGTATTAGGGGTTCAGTGTCTTACCCAAGGACACTTCGACACGTAACACGGACGAGCCGGGATTCGAACTGGGATCCCTTGATCCCAAGACGAGCGCTTTACCTCCTGAGCTACTACCGGGCTACAGCAGCGTCCCCTTCTCTCTCTCTTGATACCAAACCAATGCATATGGCCTTAGCAACAAAACACAAGTGATATCCCTTAGTGTCATTCCAAATAAACGACAAGATTGTTTTCTTACAAGCTTAATGTGACCTTTGTGTTGAAATTAGGATCGTAGCAAGAGGAGTTATGTCGTGACGCTGCTCCTTTTAAAAGGGACAGCTCAGCTCTCATACAGGTGACACGGGAGAGAGGAAAAGAAGCAAAGGAGAAGTAGAAATGTGAAGGATAAATATAACATTTCAACCGAAACATTGGAACCAGGGAGCAACCCCGCTGTGCTAAAAATCCACCTGCAGCTCCTGAGCCGCAGGTTGCCGACCTCCTGGTTAGCGTCTCATCTCCTCTCACGAACAGCACGTGCTGACATCCGGACCGGTCCGACACTTGTCCGGAATGTTGATGAGCTTCAATGAGGATCTCTGTAAAGGAAACCATTTGTCAGAAGCTCAGCTCGTCGCTTGGATGACTCCGGAATGTGTCTCTCAGGTGCTTAAGGAACGCACGGTGGCCATGACAGTTTTGATAGCTTAGCTTTTTGCCTTTTTGGCTGACGTTGATGTTTGTCACTGAGGAAGTCTTTAAGTGCCTTGAGGACTGGAAAGGTGACAAGAGCCACACCACAGCCATTGTGTGTGAAATTAAACAGGCTTTTGTTTTTGGATTTTTCTAGTGGGTGGAAATTCAACACAGAGTTACTCGCATTATCATAAAACTGATTCGACTTGTAGCACAAGGTATTGTAAATTCCAGGCTATGAAATCGCTACCTTTTGTTTTGCCACCAATGTTCCCTCTAAGCACACTGCCCCCACATTCTCAGCGCACAAGAAAATCTGTCCGGCTCAAATTAGGGCTCGAGATTTCTAATTAAGAAGCGAATTAAGTCAAAGTTACAGTGCATGAAGGGAAAAAAACAAGGGTTCCCCTGACGTTGTGTTCTAAATGCGGTATTTGGAAGTCAAGGTCGAAGTAGAACGAAGTGGAGTAAAGTCGGTAGAGTTTTTCGAGAACCGGCTTTTTCGGCTCTGCTCACTAGAAGGAACCGGCTCTTTCGGGTCCTAAACGGCTCTTCAGGTTGTTTTTGCTTCTTTCATCCCTATATGACCAAATATTATGTAAAATGATGCACAAAATGACTTAAAGGAAGGGGGGAATAGAACAAAAAGAAAAAAATACCAAAATGAAAAAGTAGTGAAAAGCTGAGAAAGAAACAAAAGGGAGAGAAAAAAGAAGGAAAAATTCAGAAAAAAGCCAGGAAAAAGAAAAGAACGAAACAAAGGAAAAAAGTAAATAGAGAACAAAAAGAAAAAAGTAACTGCTAGGAAAAATAATCACAATGGGATTTGGGGGCGGCAGTAGCTCAGGAGGTAGAGCGCTCGTCTTAGGATCAAGGGATCCCAGTTCGAATCCCGGCTCGTCCGTGTTACATGTTGAAGTGTCCTTGGGTAAGACACTGAACCCCTAATACCCCCAATAAGCAGGTGAGCGCCTGACATGGTTGCACGGCCGCTATTGGGAAATGTGGAGCACATTGTAAAGCGCTTTGGGAAGTCATTGACTTGAAAAGCGCTATAGAAATGCAGATCATTTCATTTCACATTTCAATCATATAATATCCTTTATAGTCAAATGTATAAAATGCTTTAATGGTAATCTTTCTAATCCTAATGTATCCAAATGTATTCATAAACCTCCTTTTGTGTCCGTGTGTGTATTCGAATGTGATCTTTCGGCTCCTAAATGGCTGAACTTAATTTCGTGAACATTTACACAGTTGTACTTTGGGCCTCTGGGAGTGTCTTTAGCTAGGTTTTGTGTCGGAGCACCCCCTGTAAATACAAATAAACATCTTCTTCCGTATACAAGCGGCTTTTTGGCGCTCCGTAGTGGCTCCCTGGCGCTTTTTCAACAAATCAAGGCCCCGACAACCTCACCTAAGTAGAATGCCCGGCAACGCCAAGCCTGTTTTGAATCAGTCACTTGTACTTCGTCCCTGTCTCTCTCTTTCACTCTCTGTGTCTCTCTTTTTCTCTTCCTTTGTTGCTCTTTGTCTCTTTCTCTCTCTGTGTCTTCTTAATTTCTTTTGCTCTAACTTCCTTTTTTCCTTTTCTTTTTTTTCTCTTTCTCTCTTGCTACCCTTCGCGCTTTCTTTTCTCTTTTTTTCTCCTGTCTTTCTATTTCTCTTTGGATTTCTTTCTTCTTGTCCCTTTCTTTTCCCCCTCTCTCACAACTTTTAATGTCTTTTGTTTCTCACGCTCTCTCCCTCTCTCTTTTTCTGTCTTTGTCCCGCCCTCTCTCCTTTTCCCTCCCTGTGGATTTTTTTACTTGGTTTGGTTGCAGCTTGTCATTCAGGTTGAATTGTTGGTCCTCAAGTCGGACTGGTTGAGAAACACCGATTTAGACATCTGCATTGTCTATCGACTTGTTCAGTCTTGCAAAAGTCGTGATGTGAGTCACACTGCATGTCTCAGACTCTTAAACCCCTTTTTATTGTGCGCAATTGATTTTGTAAGTACAATTTGGGGAAAATAAGCCCCGGGCCATAAAGTGTCAAGTCATGTTTTGTATTTGTATAGCCCTTAATCACAAAGGGTCTCAAAGGGCTGCACAGACCAGACTATTGTGACACCATCCCCTGATCTAAAACCCTACATGGGGGCAAATAATACACAGATATTGTCAACATAAAATATAGGTTATTCATATGCTATAGAATAGAAGTGTGTTTTAAGCTTGGATTTAAACATTTCCACTGAGTTTGCAGATCGAATCTCAGGGGGAAGAGCATTCCACAATATCGGGGCCCGAATGGAGAACGCTCTGGAACCCGCGGGTTTCTTCTTGGCTCTTGGGAACTCTAGTAGACCAGCGTTTTCACAGCAAAGGCTCCGGACCGGAACATAGGGGGAAATTAAATCTGAAAGATATGAGGGAGCAAGTCCATGCATGATTTTGTATACTACCAACAGAACCTTCAAATCACATCTTAAGCTAACAGGGAGCCGATGCAGGTTAGCTAAAATCGGGGTCATGTGATCAAACTTTCTTGTCTTTGTTAAAAGCCTTGCTGCAGGATTTTGTAGCAGCTTCAGGCTCTTGATTTTGGATATGGGAGACCGGAGAGTAGAGCATTACAGTAATAGAGACGGGAGGTAACAAACGCGTGAATTATAATCTCCGGTAACGACTGAGACAGCATAAGGCACGGTCACACAGCCTTTCGCGTTTGTATCGCGGGTAATTTTTTTTTTTTTTTTTTTTTTTACACCTGTGGTTGCCCGCGTTGGAAAATGTGCAAAATTGGCCGACGACTGTTCCGCGTCCTTATCGCGGGTAACTGCGGCTGCATCGCTGTGCCGCCCGCGGTTACCCGTGGTCTAAATTTTTGAGCAGCGCAAAACTTTTTCTATCGCGATCTCAAAGCGTCCAACAGCGTCTGCTTCACGGGCAGAAATTTCTGGCCGCGACATGCCCTTGAAAGGCTGTGTGAATTTTAGCAATGTTGCGAAGATGGAAAAAAGCTGTTCTAGTAATGTTCTTAACGTGTGTTTGGAAGGACAGATTGGGGTCAAATGTGACACCAAAATTTTTGACTGAGTCACTCTGGGTGATCTTACATTTGTCAATGTTCAGAGCTGTTTTTGAGAACAAGTCACGGCATTTAGATGGACCAATAACTAACATTTTGTTCTTTTCAGAGTTAAGGCGCAATAAGTTGATTGTCATCCACTCTTTTATCTCAGTGAAGCAGGCCTCCAAATTTCCACAGTTTAGTGTGGCAGAGTCCTCCATCGGAAGATATAATTGAGTGTCATCTGCTTAGAAATGAAAACTAATATACTAGCGAATAATATCACCTCATGGAAGCATGTCAACGCTGAAAAGAAGGGGGCCAAGTACTGAACCCTGCGGAACACCACAGGTAACACTAAAGGGCTCGGATGTCATTTCAAGAAGAAACATACTTTTTTTGTTCTAATGAAAAATGAGGGTTCAAGCTTTTGTCTGATATGTCCTATGCCTATACGTCCACAAGACTAAATGTTCTTTTTTCCTTGAGAGAAAGGTTAGGGATTGAACAAGTAAACCGGGTGCGCTCCGTCGTCTCGAATTTAGCGACGTTCATTCAATGATGACATTTCTTGAAATGAAGCCAACTGTGCCTTCCCCAGGACTTGAGGCGAGTGTGCAGCCATCATGCCTCTGTTTGGCAAATCCCACAAGACTCCGGTGGAAATCGTCAAGACCCTCAAGGAGAACTTGGCTGTTCTAGTCAAACAGGACAAAAAGACAGACAAGGCAAGACGGGCGACTCATGAATTTGTACATCCAATCTCAGGCGGGAGTAACGAAACTTGAAATTCTGCTCTTCCTCCTCTTCTGTCCTTGCAGGCATCTGAGGAGGTGTCCAAGTGTTTGGTGTCCATGAAGGAGATTCTATACGGGAGCAACGATAAGGAGCCGCACACGGAGACGGTGGCCCAGTTGGCCCAAGAATTGTACAATAGCGGCTTATTGATCACGCTGGTGGAGAACCTGCAGGTCATTGACTTTGAGGTAAGACCAGTTGTGTCCCACCAAGCTTAAAGATGTCCAAGATGTAAACGCCGCACGCAAAACCCCAATTTGGCCAGTACCGTATTTTCCGCACCTAAAAGCCTTTATTTTTTTCAAAAGCTGACCATGCGCCTTATAATACAGTGCGCCTTATATATGGATCAATATTAAGTCGCAAAGTCTTCCAACTAAATTGCAGCCGCCGACTAGATTTTCCCCCGAAGGCGAAGTCGTCCGCGGTGTATGCTGGGATTTATATACCGGCGTTTCATTGGCTAACCAATGTGTCAGTCATCATTTGAATCAGTCACTATTGGCTAAAGTTATTCGGGGGTCAAGGGGAGGATCCTTTTTATCATTTACAGGCTGGCATTGGCTTGAACGGCAAAACAAAGCCTGCAATTGGCCAAAAAAGACGTGTCAATCATCAGTTGAATGGATCACTATTGGCTAAAGTTATTCGGAGGTCAAGGGGCGGATCCTTTTTATCGTTTACAGGCTGGCATTGGCTTAAACGGCAAAACAAAGCCTGCAATTGGCCGAAAAAGATGAATGCGTATAGCACGTGGCTGACGGCATACAGAAAGCATTTTTTTACTATTTTGTATTTGTAAATATTTTATTCTCCTGGATTTACTAAACTCACGGATATAAGAGGACCATGGCTGCACATTATTATTGAACACAACGACTTCGGCGAGCTACTCTGGCTATATAAATTATCCCTTCATCTTGTTTCAGACTGAACTCGATGTTTCTGTGATAAGCGGTGCAGATAATGGATGGAATGGAGTGTCTATTTTTAAATTCAACTCAATTCCAAGTGTTTATTGTCATATATACAGTAAAGTTGCGAGCGAAAAAGAAAATAGAAACTAAGGAATGGGTGGCATTTCTTGAATCCCAAGACTTTAACCTTCCGAATGATGGAACGATGCATTTGAGTGACATCTTACGGACACCGCATTCGCACGTGTTCTCGACACGTATTTGCGTCTTTGCAAGCTTTGGGAATGTTAAGGGGGTAATAAGGTGGACTGAACTATCTGACGTTGACGTTCCCATTGTAGCGCCTTATAATCCGGTGCGTCTTATGTATGTCAAAAATAGGACCAAAAACGATTTTTTCGGGGTGCGCCCTATAACCCGGTGCGCCTTACAGTGTGGAAAATACGGTAATAGAAAATTGGCTGAAGAGCTGTGAGCCGCTGCGTCCGTGCGCGCCGCCCTCATCTTCAAAGAACCAAGGTCCAATTTGATCGGTGTCCTTCCAGGGAAAGAAGGACGTGTGTCAGATCTTCAACAACATCTTGAGGAGGCAGATCGGAACGAGGAGCCCCACCGTGGAGTACTTCTGCTCCCATCAAGAGGTTCTCTTTATCCTGTTGAAGGGGTTGGTCTTCCACCTACACACAACTCCTGACCTTACCTCAATGCCTGACCCGTTCCTCCGTTCCTTTCCAGGTACGAGGCACCCCAGGTGGCGCTCAACTGCGGGATCATGCTCCGGGAGTGCATCCGGCACGAGCCGCTCGCCAAGGTGGTTCTGTATTCCGACCATTTCCACCGATTCTTCGGCTACGTCGAAATGTCTACCTTCGACATCGCCTCGGATGCCTTCGCCACGTTCAAGGTAACCTAGGACCAGTAATTAGTTACTTCATTGATAAAGTACCGGATTTTCAGGACTATAAGGCGCACCTAAAAGCCTCTGTTTTTTTTCGAAAGCTGACCATGCGCCTTAGTCAACAAAGCGGCAGCCTTTCCAGCAGCTCCCCGTGTTATTTCGCACTTTTTATGATTTATTGTTTTAAGTGTCTGCTTCTATCTTCGGTATTTTTCGTCCCGTTTGACAACGACACTTTGGATGACTTTCTATCCTATGGTTATGGGTTTTAACGCACAAAAATGCGTTTATTCGTGGAATCAACTCCCCCTGAAGAATTCTCGTGCCGGCGTGAATGTAGTGCCGGAGCTAAGTCTAAGCGGCTAGCGGCGTTATAAGCCTTCGGTACCGTCCGTAATCATGGTAACTCTCTACCAAATAAGACCGAAGAACTAGCTGTGCTGGTGAAAAACATCAAAGCGTACAGGGAGTGCCGTTTGCTGTGTTTTACGGAAAAGTGGCTCACGTCTAGCATCCCGTACACTAACATGGAGCTATCCGGAGCTACCCGGCTTCAGCGTTGTTAGACTGAGACACAAAAGCCTGCAGGAAGCGGAGAGGAAGCGGACTCGCTATCTACGTGAACACGAGGTGGTGTAACCCTGGGCACAAAGATTTCAATCTGCCGCAGGGACGTCCAACTTTTGGCCTAGCAAGTGACGTCATCTACTCCGCTGTTGCTAAACTATAAGCACAGCACCCCGAGGCCATCCTGTTAATCTGTTAATAAACAACAAAGGAGACTGCTGGAAGTCTGAATTTCCCTACGGGGATGAATAAAGTATCTAACTAACTATCTAACTCTATATATCTAATACAGTGCGCCTTATATATGGATCAATATTGAGTCGCAAGGTCTTGCAACTAAGGAAAGCAGCCGCTGATTCAATTTTCCCCCGTAGGCGAAGTCGTCCGCGGTGTAAGCTGGGATATATATACCGGCGTTTCATTTCCTAACCAATGTGTCAATCATCATTTCAATCGGTCATTATTGGCTAAAGTTATTCAGAGTTAAAGGAGGCGTGTCCTTTTTAGCACTTACAGGCTCGCATAGGCTAAAGCGGGGAAGTCTGCAATTGGCCGAAAAAGATAAATGTGAATCACACGTTAGGTTGCTCTACGGCCTGGAGAACAAGTTTTTTTTTTACTACTCTGTATTTGTAAACCGGAATTATGGGGCCAAATAGACAGCTAGTAACATCCATCGATGCAGATGCCTCTCGGCAGAATTTTTCTTTTATTTGTCGGCATTATTGCGGTTGGATTCGCTACACTCGTGGATGTAAGAGGAACATGGTTGCGTATTATTATTGAATGTGACGGCTGCAAGACTACTTTGGTGAGTTACGCCGGCTTTAAATTTTCCCATTATCTTGTTTCAGACTGATCTTGATGTTTCTTTGATGAGTATATTTTTCAATTCAATTCAAAGTGTTTGTCATATGCACAGTAGAGAACCACGTTTCCCTGCACAATGAAATTCTTACTTTTGCCAGCGAAAAAGAAAATGGAAACTAAGAAATGGTTGGCATGTCTTGAATCCCAAGAGTTTAACCTTCCTAATGATATTTGGGGTGGCACATTTTATTTTATTTTTTGCAAGCCGCCGGAATCCTAAGGGGTTAATACGTTTGACTGAACTAACTGTTTTGTTGACGGTCTCACTGTTGCACCTTATAGTCTGGTGCGCCTTATGTATGGAAAGTATAGGACAGATACTTTTTGGGGGGGGTGCGCCTTATAGTCGTGAAAATACCGTAATTCAGGGACATCGCAGATTTACCGACACCCAAAATGTTGAATTGAGCGTTGTATGTAACAACGTTAAGTGATGCAGGAGTATCCAGTAATTCATTATTTGCTTTTAATAGTTAGCGGTATAACGCAGTCATGTACTATTAAAACGACAGCAGAATTACAAAATGTTACTAAAAACGCATGTTAGTGAGAAAATTGCTTTAGACCAGGGGTGTCAAACTCATTTTAAGTCTGGGGCCACACGATAGAACAAACATTCACTCGGGGGCCGGACTAGTAGATTAAAGAGAAAGAGAGAGAGGAAAGCGAGAGAGAGGGGGGCGCGGGGGAGAGACGAGGGGAAAGTGAGAGAAAGAGAGAACGAAAAGTGAGAGAAAGAGAGAGCAAAAGCAAGAGAGAGAGAGAGAAAAAAGCGAGAGCAAGGGAGAGAGCGAAAACCAAGAGAGAGCAAAAAGTGAGAGAGAGGGTATACCGAAAGAGATCCAAAAGCAAAAAGGAGCCAAAAGCGAGGGAGAGAGAGAGAAAAGCTAGAGCAAAAGACACAGAGAGAAAAGCGATAGTGAAAGAGAGAGGGAGAGAGAGAGACAGAGAGAAAAAGGGACTGAAAGCCAGAGCAAGGAGTGAGAGAGAGAGAAAGCGGAAAGCAAGCGAGAGAGAGAAAGCAAAAAGAAAGAAAGAAAGAGCGAGAGAGAAGCAAGAGAAAGAGAGAGTGAAAAGCGAGAGAAAGAGAGAGCAAAAGCAAGAGAGAAAGAGAGAAAAAAGCAAGAGCAAGGGAGAGAGCGAAAAGCAAGAGAGAGCGAATACCGAAAGAGATCCAAAAGCAAAAAGGAGCAAAAACGAGGGAGAGAGAGAGAAAAGCTGGAGCAAAAGACAGAGAGAAAAGTGATAGTGAAAGAGAGACAGAGAGAGAGAGAGAGAGAGAGAGAGAGAAAGGGACTGAAAGCGAGAGTGAGAGAGAGAGAAAGCGGAAAGCAAGCGAGAGAGAGAAAGCCAAATGCAAGAACGAAAGAGAGAGAGAGAAGCAAGAGAAAGAAAGAGTGAGCAAAAAGCGAGAGAGAGAGAAAGAGAGAAAAAAGCGAGTGCAAGGGAGAGAGCGAAAAGTGAGAGAGAGCGAATACCGAAAGAGATCAAAAAGCAAAAAGGAGCATAAAGCGAGGGAGAGAGAGAAAAGCTAGAGCAAAAGACAGAGAGAGAAAAGTGATATTGAAAGAGAGAGGGAGAGAGAGAGAGAGAGAAAGGGACTGAAAGCGAGAGCAAGAGAGTGAGAGTGAGAGAGAAGGCGGAAAGCAAGCGAGAGAGAGAAAGCGAAAAGCAAGAGAGAGAGAGAGAGAGAGAAAAGCAAGAGAAAGAAAGAGAGAGGGAAAAGCAAGAGCGACAGTGAGAGCGAGGGAGAAAGCGAGCGAGAGAGAAAAGCAAGAGAGAGTGAGAGAGAGATATTGAGGTAAAGAGAGAGAGAGAGAGAAATACAAGTACAGTGTTTGTGAGAGGCACATGGCTTCGGCAACATCAAGTGGACATATTTCAACCTGCAGTTGGTTTTTCTCTTGTGCTTCCCTCAGCGTCTTGCGGGCCGGATTCAATCCCTTAGCGGGCCTGATCTGGCCCGCGGGCCGCCTGTTTGACACCTGTGCTTTAGACTGACCTATAATACTTTAGGACGTGTGCAAATTGAAAACAATTTTTTGGGGTGTCTTTTAAGGATAATATCATATTTCCTCCATTTTTTTAGCCAATTTTTATCATCGCAAGTCATAAAAAAGAGAAAATAAATAAATGTCAAGTCACATTTATTTCTATAGCCCTTAATCACAAAAATGTCTCAAAGGACTGCACAGGATTACAATTTCACAATGACCTGATCTTAAACCAACAGGAACTGTTTCTCTTTTTTTCTCACACTGAGGTTTTTGAGTTGTTCCTTGCCCGCATGCTGGTTTAAGATCAGGTCATCGTGTCATTTTGTCATTGTAATCCTGTGCAGTCCTTTGAGACATTTTTGTGATTAAGGGCGTCATAAATAAATGTGACTTGACTTACTCTTGTGGATGCAATGTGTTAACTATGGCAATCTGACCTCTAAACACTCTTAATGTTCCCTGTGGTGTGCCACAGGGCTCTGTACTTGGCCCCCTTCTTTTTAGTATTTATATGCCTTCCTGGTGACATTATCCGCAAGTATAATACTCGTTTCGCCCGCCCCGAGACTGGGAGGTTGTGGTTCAAGCCTCGGCCGAGTCATACCTAAGACTTAAACATTGGTACCTGTTGCCTCTCTGCTTGGCGTTCGGCATTAGGGGTTGGAATTGGGGGGTTTGGTCACCTAATGACTGCCGACACCTCAGTTAGGTTGAGCCAGGGGGCTGGGAATCCCCTCCTCTGTATCAATCTCTCAAAAAGAGTCAGAAATGACTCTAGCCACCTCCCACTAGGGCAGGGTTGTCAAACATGCGGCCCGGGGCCGGATCAGGCCCGCTAAGGGATTGAATCCGGCC
>NC_142351.1:6209612-6212112 GCF_059441175.1 Urocampus carinirostris | reverse complement strand
TAGCGCAGGGGTCTCCAACTGTTTTTAAGCTGAGAGCTACTTATTAGGGCAAAGGGAACCCAGTTTCATATACATTTCTGATAGGATAACTTGTACTACTTACTATGTTGTTACTATGTTATTACCAGGTTGATTATTGCAAGTTGAAGGAATAGAGAAAATGGAGAGAAAGTCATTAGAAAGAGAGAAAGACAGAAAAAGTAAATGAAAAGAGAGGGAGATAAAGAGAAACGAGAGAGAAAGCGAGGAAGATAAGAGAGATGAAAATAAAGAGAAAGCCAGAGAAAGATAAGGGAGAGAAAGCTAAAAAAAGGGAGAAAGAAGAGGAAAGGTAGAGAGCTAAAAGAAAGAGAAAGGAAGAAAAATAAGGGGACAAGGAAAGAGAGAACAAAAGAGAGAGCTCGAACTGCCCACAGAGAGAAAGACGGAAAAAAGAAAATGAAAAGAGAGGGAGATAAAGAGAAACAAGCGAGAAAGAGAAGGGAAGAAAATCGTTGGAGAACGAGAGGAAGATGAGAGAGAAAGAGATGAAAATAACAAAGAGAAAGAGAAGAGAAGAAAAAAGAGTTAGAAAACGAGAGGAAGATAAGAGAGAGATGAAAATAAAGAGAAAGCCAGAGAAAGATAAGGGAGAGAAAGCTAAAAAAAAGGAGAAAGGTGAGTAAAAGAAAGCTGGAAAGAAGAGGAAAGGTAGAGAATTAAAAGAAAGAGAAAAAATAAAAATAAGGGGACAAGGAAAGAGAGAGCTCGAACTGCCCACAGAGAGAAAGACGGAAAAAAGAAAATGAAAAGAGAGGGAGATAAAGAGAAACAAGCGAGAAAGAGAAGGGAAGAAAATCGTTGGAGAACGAGAGGAAGATGAGAGAGAAAGAGATGAAAATAACAAAGAGAAAGAGAAGAGAAGAAAAAAGAGTTAGAAAATGAGAGGAAGATAAGAGAGAGATGAAAATAAAGAGAAAGCCAGAGAAAGATAAGGGAGAGAAAGCTAAAAAAAAGGAGAAAGGTGAGTAAAAGAAAGCTGGAAAGAAGAGGAAAGGTAGAGAGCTAAAAGAAAGAGAAAGAAAGAAAAATAAGGGGACAAGGAAAGAGAGAACAAAAGAGAGCTCGAACTGCCCACAGAGAGAAAGACGGAAAAAAGAAAATGAAAAGAGAGGGAGATAAAGAGAAACAAGCGAGAAAGAGAAGGGAAGAAAATCGTTGGAGAACGAGAGGAAGATGAGAGAGAAAGAGATGAAAATAAAAAAGAAAGAGAAGAGAAGAAAAAAGAGTTAGAAAACGAGAGGAAGATAAGAGAGAGATGAAAATAAAGAGAAAGCCAGAGAAAGATAAGGGAGAGAAAGCTAAAAAAAAAAGGAGAAAGGTGAGTAAAAGAAAGCTGGAAAGAAGAGGAAAGGTAGAGAGCTAAAAGAAAGAGAAAAAAATAAAAATAAGGGGACAAGGAAAGAGAGAACAAAAGAGAGAGCTCGAACTGCCCACAGAGAGAAAGACGGAAAAAAGAAAATGAAAAGAGAGGGAGATAAAGAGAAACAAGCGAGAAAGAGAAGGGAAGAAAATCGTTGGAGAACGAGAGGAAGATGAGAGAGAAAGAGATGAAAATAACAAAGAGAAAGAGAAGAGAAGAAAAAAGAGTTAGAAAATGAGAGGAAGATAAGAGAGAAGGAGATGAAAATAAAAAAGAGAAAAAGAGAAAGGAAGGAAGAAAAAGAGTTAGAAAACAAGATGAAGATAAGAGATGAAAATAAAAAAGAGAAAAAGTGAAGGGCGGAAAATAAGAGTTAGAGAACAAGAGGAAGATAAGAGAGAAAGAGATGAAACTAAAAAAGAGAAAGCAAGAGACAGAAAGATAAGAAAGAGAGAAAGCTTAAAAAGGGAGAAAAAAGGAGAGTAAGAGAAAACTATAAAGAGGAAGAAAGGTAAAAAGAAAGAGAAGGAAAGAAAAATAAGGAGACAAGGAAAGAGAGAAAAACAGAGCTCTAACTGCCCACATAGAGAAAGACAAAGAGAAACACAGAGAAAAAAGGGAGAAAAAAGGAGAGTAAGAGAAATCTATAAAGAGGAGAGGAAGAGAGGTACAAAGAAAGAGAAGGAAAGAAAAATAAGGAGACAAGGAAAGAGAGAGAGAAAAAAGAGAGCTCTTACTGCCCACATAGAGAAAGACAAAGAGAGACAGAGAGAAAGAGAGGAAGATAAAAAGAAAGGGACGAGGAAAGAGAATGGAAGGGAGACGGGAAGAGAGAGCGAGAAGGGGGAAGATAAAAAGTGGAATAAAAAAAGAAAGAATGAAAGAGAAAGAGAAATAAAGAAAAGAGAGATTAGTAGGAAGTGGGGTTAATTTGACTCAGTCAACTCGTTAGGAAAAAAAAGAAAAAAATGTAAAAATCACAATGACCCAACACAGGTGGGGTACCTCAGCTGTCCACAGGGGGGCACCAATCGGAGAACCCCGTCGTAGCGGTTTTGTGACGCGCTGCCCCTTTTATTTTTTTTTTGTGTTTCTGCA
>NC_142351.1:6114612-6204612 GCF_059441175.1 Urocampus carinirostris | reverse complement strand
GCGCGTGCAGGTATGGGAAATTGTTAGTCGTTCAAATAAACTCTAGCATATTTTTGGGGGTTTGGGTTGGCATTTGGACTGTATTTGAAACAGTCTTTTTCTTACTTTCACCATTTTCTCCCTAGACTAAAAGAAAACCGCAAGCATGCACGTGAAATCGCTCTATTCTGCCTAATCCCTTCCGCCTCATCTCCTCCAGCGTAATGAACTCCGTGGTCGAAACACGGAGCTAAAAGTAAGATAAAAGTAGATTTTAAAAAAATATACATGCATAAAGGCTCTTTGAACTCAATTGGGCATTGTTAACACGTACCGAATAGGATAAATACTTGATTCTAAACGTTTTAAGGACACCTTAAACTGCTCACCCCACCTTTAAATACAGAAAATATTCGACTTTCAACTTTTTAAGAATGACTCAGAAGAGATGCTGTCCGGAATTTGAAACTTTGATACTCACTGCCGCCATCTCCTGACTTAAAGCCATTATCGCAGCCTCAGTCAGCTCATCAAATACGTGCAATTCTGAGATGTGCGCAGTTAAGCTCTTCGTTTTTCATCATTTTGGGTGTTTAGACTGCATTTTAACTAGGCATTTCCTTACTTTTACCATTTTCATATTACACGAACAAAAAACTGCAATGAAGAGCATAAAGTCACTCTCCAATATTACATTTGCTGTGTGCTGTCTGCTGCAGAACGCAATGCATGATACGCTGATATCAATGACAGTAAAGACAATTCGCACAGCAGTGAACCAGTGAAGTGCTAAGTGTCTCTACACACTCACCATATTAACTTTCTCTTAAAGTCGGTTTAAGGTAAGATCTGGCCTAAAAACTCCAACCCGACCTGACCTGTCCCACGAGTAGTAAAGCCCAAGCCTGAACAATTGATTTGATTGGAGAGGCCAAGCCTCAAGCAAACCCGAATTTTCTAGTTTTTTTTCTGACTATTCGGGAAGGAAATGAAAGTGTGATCTTGGCCGACTCTGCCCTTCACTACTGTGTCCGACAATTCTGTTTCCTTTTCTTTGTGGAGGATTCGCTCTCATGCTGCTGCGCAAATTCTCCACAGCAAAAAGGACAACACGAGTATTTAAGAGGAGAAACTAATACCAAATATTTGTATCCAGAGGAGGCCGATAACTGATATCTGGAGCCTATTTTCATTTGCTGTAAAAGCATTAAAAAATAAAAATAAAACAATAATAATATTTCTTCGAAATCCAAATAAAACTAACAGCTCTCTGAAACCCTTACAGTAAATAAATTAGAATTTCAACACAACTAACATGACTCATGTTTAACAGTGCAGTAAATTAAATTAGGCCTAGCAGAAACTTGAATGAAGGTACATTAAAACTTAAGTAGCTCCCTGTTTTTTTTATAATTAAAATAAATAACATTTCAATACAACCAGCATGACTTAAACAAAAAGTGGATCCAATTTTTTACGTGGCTGCGAATTGAAAAGGGTGGGCACTCCTGTTTTAGAGCCAGAATAAAAAAGTTGTGTTATGATAAGAGCTAATCATTCAGGCTTCCACCTTAACACGCTTTTTATGCTCACTTAATCACAAACACACACATTTGATTGACAAACTAATGTTATGATAAGAGCTAATATAGTCTCCACCTGAACAAGCTAACTCCACTTTTTACGCTATCTCTTAATCACTCTCCTGCTTTTCTACCCTCGACATTTTAACATTTCAATATTATCGACGGTTTTACTCACACACGGGCATGTCTGGGAGTTGGCAAAGCTGCCACTTTGCCATTGTTCCACTGGCTCTGCCCCTGGTCCCTTATCCAATCAGAAGGTACAGGGAGGAGGAGGGGCAAAAGAGTGTTTATCCAATCAGAAGGCGTGGAAGGAGTAAAGAGGAGGGGTGGAGTTAGATAGATAGATAGATAGATAGATAGATGAATAAAGTATCTATCTATCTATCTTACTCCACCCCTCCTCTTTACTCGAAGGAGCAAAAACCTCGGCTGTGTGTAAGGCTAAAAAAATAGCCGATACCGATATCAGTCTAATTCTCAAATTTCGTGCAGATAATCTACACATGATGAACGGATAGTTTAAAAATAATAATAAATAAAAGTCAGCAAAAGAGAAGCTCGGATTTCGGGTCCAATTGGGATCCGGGCCTAAGATCTTACCTCGAACTGTAGCGATTGGACGTATCCAATACCGGTTGGGGACCGCTGACCCGAGTTGGCACCAAACTAAACCCAATGAAACACGCAGAGGCTGTCGACTGCTTCCTGATTTTCAAATTAAAAGCCTTGGATGATGTTGTCCCCGATTCTTCTGGCGGCACTTTTTTGCTTTCGAAACGATCGAATACGTCCGATTCCAATTTTCGTGCCGTCCCGGGGCCATCGACAAGCTTCTTCCTGTATGATTTTGATTTGCGGATTGGGAAATTCAAGTGCCATTTCAGTTTGCCGTGTTTCTCCATTTCATGTACGCGTTTTTTTTTTTTACAGGTTGTCGGAGAAATCTGTTCTTAGTGGGATTTCCGATGCGTATGTAGTGTTCGTACTAAGGATCGACCGGTAGGGGTTTTTCGGGGCCGATAACCGGTATTTGGAGCTTATATTCGGTGACTATGAAAGCTTAAAAATCGGCGTGAGATTTATTTTATGCAAAAACATAAAAAACAAATCCGATTCATTGATTCATTTGATGATGAGAATAATCATTTATTGCAGCTCTACCTGAGACCACCATGGACTTGACCAGAATTGAACTGGACCTTGGTTGCAGGCTATGGCTCTGGAGTAGAACTGTCTAAAATAATGAGTGAAGCTCCTAGAAAAAACTACTAAATCATCCTGGAAAGTGGTTTACCTCGTGTGTGGTCTTCTTATTTTCCTCATGTTGAGGTTTTTAAGTTTTCCCTAGCCCTCATGTAGGTTTTAGATCAGGAGATGGTGTCATAATCGTCTGTTATAGTCTGAGCAGCCCTTTGAGACTCCTTGTGATTAAGGGCGTCTCAAATAAACAGGACTTGACTTGAGGTTTTTGAGTTTTTCCTTGCCCTCATGTTGGTTTTAGATCAGGGGATGGTTTAATAATAGTCTGTAGTTTGCTACAGTCTGTGGTCTGTGCAGCCTTTGAGACTCTTTGTAATTAAGGGTGTCACAGATAAACAGGACTTGACCTGACTTGAGGATTTTGAGAGTTTCCTCGCCCTCATGTAGGTTTTAGATCAGGGGATGGTGTCATAATAGTCTGTGGTTTGCAATAATCTGTGGTCAGTGCAGCCCTTTGAGACTCCTTGTGATTAAGGGACAAACAAATAAACATGACCTGACTTGAGGGTTTTGAGTTTTCCTTGCGCTCATGTAGGTTTTAGATCAGGGGATGGTGTCATAATAGTCTGTAGTTTGGTCTGTGCAGCTCTTTAAGACTTCTTGTGATTAAAGGTGTCACAAATAAACAGGACTTGACTTGAGGTTTTTGAGTTGTCCTTGCCCTCATGTAGGTTTTAGATCAGGGGATAGTCTAATAATAGTCTGTAGTTTGCAGTTATCTGTGCAGTCCTTTGAGACTTGTAATTAAAGATGTCAAAAATAAACAGGACTTGACCTAACTTGAGGTTTTTGAGTTTTTCCTCTCCTTCATGTAGGTTTTGGATCAGGGGATGGTGTCATAATAGTCTGAAGTTTGCAATAGTCTATCGTCTGTACAGTCCTTTGAGACTCCTTGTGATTAAGGGTGTCACAAATGAACATGACTTGAGTTTTTCCTCGCCCTCATGTAGTTTTTAGAGCAGGGTCAAGTCAAGTCCCGTTAATTTGTGACACCCCTTAATCACAATGATTACAATGACACCACCCCCTGATCTTACACCGACATGCAGGCAAGGAAAAACTCAAAATCCTCAGATGGTAGTGTGCCTGCTTTGAGACTGGGAGGTCGCTGGTTCGCGCCATTGGTATAATTGGTATAATGGCGGCGCCCTCTGTTGGCTGCGGCTGCATCGGCTCGCTACAACGGGTCAGGTGTATCGACATTTCGTTCTGTGTACATTGTTACAAAGAATGACAATACAAAGGAAATTATTATTATTATTATTATTATGAGGAAAATAAAAAAACCTTGTGAAGGGTCCTCACAAGTGGCCATGCCGCTTCCAGGATGACGAGGCTGAAATAAAAGTAGGCCTAGCAGTAATCCGTATAACGATATATCGAAGCCTAAATAGCTCCCTGAAACTTTTTACAGTAAATAAGAATTTCAACACAACCAACATGACTAAGATTTTAAGATAAACCAAAAATTTACAGTACAGGAAGGAAAATTAGGCTTGTATATAGGTACATCAAAGCTCCCTGAGTTTTTCATTTTATTCGTACAATAATCAAAAAAAAAATTGTCAATACATCCAACCTAACTTAAATTAACTTATAACAAAAACCAACCAAATAACCCAATTTTAAATATATACAACCGGCCCTTTAAATAAATAGAAATGCCGATACCGATACCCGTCAAATTCCCAAATATCGACGTCATTGCAGATCTTCGGCCCGCCCCGTCATCGGTCGACCCGTAGTTCAAACCTTGGTAACAAAGCGGTAGAACCACCTGTAAAAACCCACAACAGACAGAAAGGAGCCAAATCGTGAAACCATTTCAGAACGGAATAAAAACAAGTGACGGATGGAATCGATTTCTCGGTCGATGTTTGTCTGCAATTTGGATGGTGTTGCCGTGTTTCATCCGGAGCGACATCGCCGATTCGTTGTGTACGATAATGAGAATGAATAAAAGGATTGAAACCAGACGAGAGACGCCTGATTTCAAGGGACAGTTTGTGTTACCGGATTTACTGGACTATAAGTCGACTTTTATATTTATATATATATATATATATATATATATATATATATATATATATATTAGTCTTTTTACTTCTTAATTACCGTATTTTTCGGACTATAAGTCTTTGGGTTTTTTTTTTTGTAGTTTAGCTCAGGGCGCGACTAATATACATTTTTACTTCTTTATTACCGTATTTTTTGGACTATTCGTTTTTTTTGGTAGTTTAGCCAGGGGTGTGACTCGTATATATTTTTCCCTCCTACCTACTAGATTTACCGGACTATAGGTTGACTTATATATATTTTTTTCCTTCTTAATTACCATATTTTTTGGACTATAACTCATTTTTATTTCCTAGTTTAGCTCAGGGCGCAACTAATATACATTTTTACTTCTTTACTACTGGATTTACCGGACTATAAGTCGACTTGTGTATATATATATATATATATATTTTTTTTCCTTCTTTATTACCATAGTTTCCAGACTATAAGTCATTTTTATTTCGTAGTTTAGCCAGGCGTGCGACTAATATACATTTTACCTTAACTATCGTATTTTTTGGACTAAAATTTTTTTTTTTTTTGTAGTTTAGCCAGGGGTGTGACTCATATATATATATATATATATATATTTCCCTCCTAACTACCAGATTTACCGGACTATAAGTCGACTTAAATATATATATATATATACATTTCGTTCTGTGTACATTGTTACAAAGAATGACAATACAAAGGAAATTATTATTATTATTATATATATATATATATATATATATATATATTTATTTATTTTCCTTAATTACCGTAGTTTCCAGACTATCAGTCATTTTTATTTTGTAGTTTAACAAGGGGTGTGACTCGTATATATATATTTTACTTCTTAACTAATGTATTTTCTGGGCTACACGTCAGTTTTTTTGTACTTTAGCCTGGGGTGCAATTCTTACATATTGTTTCACTTAACTACCGTAGTTTGCGGACTATTAGTTTTTCATGCAGTTTAGCCGAGGGTGCGACTCGTATACTGGACTGTCTCAGAAAATTAGAATATTGTGATAAAGTTCTTTATTTTCTGTAATGCAATTAAAAAAACAAAAATGTCATACATTCTGGATTCATTACACATCAACTGAACTATTTCAAGCCTTTTATTATTTGAATATTGCTGAATTTGGCTTACAGCTGAAAAAACTCAAAAATCCTATCTCAAAATATTAGAATACTTCCTCAGACCAAGTCAAAAAATAATTTTATAACAGCAAAACTAAATCAAACATTTGAAAATGTCCATTGATGCACTCAGTACTTGGTTGGGAATCCTTTTGCACGGATTACTGCGTCAATCCGGCGTGGCATGGAGGCAATCAGCCTGTGGCATTGCTGAGGTGTTATTGATGCCCAGGATGCTTCGATAGCGGCCTTCAGCTCATTTGCATTTGTAGGTCTGGTGTCTTTCATCTTCTTCTTAACTATACCCCACAAATTCTCGATGGGGTTCAGGTCAGGGGAATTAGCAGGCCAATCAAGGACAGTGATGCCATGGTCAGTGCACCAGTTACTGGTGGTTTTGGCACTGTGGGCAGGTGCCAGATCATGCTGGAAAATGAAATCCTCATCTCCATAGAGCTTTTCAGCAGATGGAAGCATGTAGTGCTCTAAAATCTCTTGGTACACAGTTGCATTTACTCTGGACTTGATGAAACACAGTGGACCAACACCAGCAGCTGACATGGCTCCCCAAACCATTGCTGACTGTGGGAACTTCACACTGGATTTCAAGCAACTTGGATTTTGCTCCTCTCCGGCCTTTCTCCAGACTCTGGCGCCTTGACTTCCAAATGAAATGCAAAACTTGCTTTCGTCTGAAAAGAGGACTTTGGACCACTCTGCAACTGTCCAGTGCTTCTTCTCCATAGCCCAAGTCAGACGCTTCTTCCGTTGTCAGTTCAGAAGTGGCTTGACCATGGGAATACAGCTATTGTAGCCCATTTCCCGGACACGTCTGTGAACTGTGGCTTTTGATACCTGGACTCTAGCTTCAGCCCACTGTCTTTGAAGCTCCCCCAAATTCTGGAAGCGGCTCTTCGTCACAATTTTGTTAAGGCTGCGGTCATCTCTCTTGGTTGTGCAGCGTTTCCGGCCACATTTTTCCCTTCCAACAGACTTTTTGTGGATATGCTTTGAAACTGCACTCTGTGAACAGCCTGCTCTTTGAGAATTTTCCTTTTGTGTCTTACCCTCCTGATGGAGGGTATCAATGATGGTCCTCTGGACAGCAGACAGATCAGCAGTCTTCCCCATACTTGTGATTTAGTTTACTGAACCAAGCTGAGTGTTTTTAAGGCTCAGGAAACCCTCGCAAGGTGTTTCGAGTTAATTAGATGATTCAGGTGATTAGTTGAATAGCCTACTTGTATACTTTTTCATGATATTCTAATATTTTGAGATAGGATTTTTGAGTTTTCTTAAGCTGTAAGCCAAAATCAGCAATATTCAAATAATAAAAGGCTTGAAATAGTTCAGTTGATGTGTAATGAATCCAGAATGTATGACATTTTTGTTTTTTTAATTGCATTACAGAAAATAAAGAACTTTATCACAATATTCTCATTTTCTGAGACAGTCCAGTATATTTTTTGTTCTTAACTACCGTAGTTTCCAGACTGTAAGTCATTTTTATTTTGTAGTTTAGCAGGGGTGTTACTCATATATATTTTTACATTTTAACTACTGTAGTTTCCAGACTATAAGTCATATACCAGCTCAGTAGCCTAGATGGTAGGGCGCCCGCTTTGAGACTGGGAGGTCGCTGGTTCGCGCCTCGGCCGAGTCATACCTAAGACTTTTAACATTGGTAAAATGGCGGCGCCCTCTGTTGGCTGCGGCTGCATCGGCTCGCTACAACGGGTCAGGTGTATCGACATTTCGTTCTAACAAAGAATGACAATACAAAGTAAATTATTATTATAATTATTATTATTATTATTTTTATTGCGTAGTTAAGCCAGGGGTGTGACTCGTATATATTTTTAGTTCTTAACTACCGTACTTTCCAGAATATGTCATTTTTATTGCGTAGTTTAGCCAGGGGTGCGACTCGTATATATATTTTTTTCTTAACTACCGTAGTTTCCAGACTATATATTAGTTTTTGGTAGTTTAGTTGGAGGGGTACGAATCGTATATATATTTTTAATTCTTACTTACCATATTTTAACGATCATAAGGCTCACATAAGTCTCAGATCTTCTTCAAATTGTGCGACGCACCCTGTGTGTAATGTAAAACGGTGTGGGAAGTGTGGGTGTGTATATGCTCAATTCCGATTTTTGGGTGAAATCCGATGTTTTTGTGAGATGGTTCACCTTTTTAACTTAATGCGACTTGTGTGCGATCTCCTGCGACTTCTATGCATCTCTTCTGTGAACGCAAGAAGACACGTGACGTCACGTGCAATGTGTCTGTTTGCGGAAGTACTCATGGATGCCAACGCTATTTGAAAGTTATTGTGCTACCAGAGGCTGATCTGTTGTTCCTTTGAATATTCATCATATCCAAAACTTTACTTTCCCTTCATGGAATGCTTACTGTGTTTTGGTGTGTTGATTTCAACACTGCGCGGAAGAACATGAAAATCGAGCAGAGAATTGAAGTTGAATGATTCGATGGTTCGCAAGCGGTTGAAGCTGAAAAACGTACCCCGGCAAGTTTTTCTCCGTGTGTTTTACTTGGTAATTAATATTTAAACCACAAGGGAACTCAATTCTGCTCTGGCGTGTCGTTGGACGGAGCTGAGGGCACCCGCACCCTATCGTGCAGTGCGCCCTGTGTATGTGAAATCGAAGACTGCCCCCTTAACTTAATAGGACTAAGGTTGTGAAAAGATTGTAGATAGATGGATAGATACTTTATTCATCCCCGTAGGGAAATTTACACTTCCAGCTGTATCCTAGTGTTGAAAAACAAAATAATAAAGAAAGCAGGCGGTTTTGTATACAGAGTCACATAATTGAAGACCCCAGAGATGAACAAGATGGCCTCGGGGTGCTGTGTTTGTAGTTAAGCAACAGCGGGGTGGATGACGTCGCACGCTAGGCCTAAAGTTCAACGTCCCTGCAGATGGAAATCTTTGTGCCCAGGGTTACACCACCTCGTGTTCACGTAGAGAGCGAGTCCACCTCTCCGATTCCCGCAGGCTTTTGTGTCTCTGTCTGCCCTAACAGCGCTGAAGCTGGGTAGCTCCATGTTAGCGTCCGGGATGCTAGACGTTTCCGTAAAAGACAGCAAACTGCACTCCCTGTACGCTTTGATGTTGTTCGCCAGTTCGTCGGTCTTATTGGTAGAGGGTTCACATTTCCCATAATTACGGCTTATATCGCCGTTAACCGCTTAGCCTTCACCTTAGCGCTGGCTCTGCAGCGTCAATTGGCCGATGTGTCTCAAAAAATCATTCTGCCGCTTGGGTACTTGAAAATGTTCCAATTCTGAGAGCAGGCATATCAGTTCTTTCATTTTGACTTAGATTTATTCAAAATTTCCACTCATGAATACATCATTTAGCAGCAGTAGCAACCACTGCTGTGTGAGGAACTGGAAATTTCCATCCATCCATTATCTGCACCGCTTATCCTCAGTAGGGCCACGGGCGTGCTGGAGCCCATCCCAGCTATCAGTCAGCAGGGGGACAGAGAGACAGACAATCCGCTTGCTCATTCACACCTAGGGACAATTTGGACCGGCCAATTAACCTGAAACGCATGTTTTTGGAACGTGGGAGGAAACGGGAGTGCCCAGAGGTAACCCACGCAAGCACAGGGAGAACATGCAAACTCCACACAGGAGGTTCGATCTCAGGCAACTCACTCGTTCATTCCCACCTAAGGACAATTTGGACCGGCCAATTAACCTGAAACGCATGTTTTTGGAATGTGGGAGGAAATTGGAGTGCCCGGAGAACACCCTCGCACGGGGAGAACATGCAAGCTCCACACAGGAGGTTTGATCTCAGACAAGTCACTCGCTCATTACCACCTAGGGACAATTTCTACCGGCCAATTAACCTGAAACGCATGTTTTTGGAACGTGGGAGGAAACCAGAGTGCCCGGAGGAAACCCACCCAAGCACGGGGAGAACATGCAAACTCCACACAGGAGGTTCGATGAACTGGAAACTTGAGTTCTATTAATAAAACCCTTATCCGAACAGCTAACCCAAGAAACGTTGGCAAAAATCTCCATATAATCGCAAGGAACTTATACTCTGGAAAATACGGTAATCAACCACGAGGTCGGGGTTCTCAACTTTTTGGTTTAAAAATTAAGTGATGTTTAATTGTCTTAGTTGTTTATAGACTATTTTATACAGTTGGTTTCGAAAAAACACAAATTATACAAATAAAAATTCAAATTTACGAATAAAAACTTTAAGAGTAATAGCAAAGTAAGGTTTCCCTTTTTCAAGCACTAAATTCCCTCATTTGCATTGGAAAAACTGGGTTATTTCAGTATTGGGCTACTTCAGAAGTGTTGAAATGGCTTTTTGGCGACACCAAGTGGACATATGAAAAACTGCATGATATTGACTAGAAGCGGCCCTGTCGTTTTTGGAGGGAAATTCTTCTCATGTGTCGTGGGCCGGATTAAATCGATTGGCGGGCCTGATATGGCCCACAGGCCGTAGTTTGTTGACCAACGCACTAGATACTTCCGTGTTGTGTAGTTCAACTAAAAAAACACATCACGAAAAATATAAACTGACAGTTTTTCTTCATTTATTGTCCAATCTTTCTCACTTTTCGGGTACCCTTAGTCACAAAAATGGCGGACAAATATGGCCGCTCCATCTAGGTGAGCCTCCATGTAAAATGAATTCCATTACATATTTTATATACAGGGTTTGTTCTGGTGCTTGAAATCTTTGAAACATTTCAAATTGTTTCCAAGGTTTGAAAAGTATTTGAATTTTAGGTAAAGCGCTTGTAAATGCTTGAAATTGTTGCCATGTTTTCTTGGGTGTTCAAATAAGGGTTTTAAACTTATCAGGATTGGGGTTTGGGTTGAATGGTAAATGGTCTGCATTTATATAGAGCTTTTCAAGTCACTTAAGACCTCCCAAAGCGCTTTACAATGTGTTTTACACTTAACCATTCACACACACACACACACTCACACACCAATAGGGAGTCTGCCTCCAAACGTTTTGAGGATAATCAAGATGCTAAATGGTCTGCATTTATATAGAGCTTTTCAAGTCACTGAAGACCTCCCAAAGCGCTTTACAATGTGCTTCAAACTTACCCATTCACACACACACTCACACACCAATAGGGAGTCTGCCTCCAAACGTTTTGAGGATAATCAAGATGCTAAATGGTCTGCATTTATATAGAGCTGTTCAAGTCACTGAAGACCTCCCAAAGCGCTTTACAATGTGCTTCACACTTACCCATTCACACACACACTCACACACCAATAGGGAGGCAGCCATGCAAGGCGCCTACCTGCTTATTGGGGGCATTAGGGATTCAGTGTCTTGCCCGAGGACACTTCGAAGGTTTTGGATTTTGATTTTTTTTAGCCCTAATAAATAGAATTAACTACTCAAAACTGCATTTTCTATTTCTTTGGGTTTTCTCTTAGAAATAAAGGTTTAGGCTCCTTATTAGGGTATTAGACTGAATTCAGGGTTACATCTAGACTCTAGATTCTAGAGTTAGGTGGAGGTTCGGGGTTGAGCTCCATATTAGGGTTCAAAACCGAATGTAGGGTTCCAAAATATGTCTACAGTTGGGGCTACGGTTAGGAACTCGGGTTCGGGCAGCAAGTTAGGGTTCCAAACTGATTTTAGGGTTCCGAAATCAAGTCGGGGTTTGAAAATAAGGTAAGGCTCCTGTTTTTTTTGATCGATAACGAATTTCTTCTTTGAATGGTACTGGAGAAATTGGAAAATTGGCATTGAAAGTCCTTAATTGGTGTACGAACCCTGTATATAATCGTATGCAAAAGTTTGGGCTCCCGGATCATTTTCAAGGTTTTCCTTTCTAAATCATTGGTTGTTCCGATCAGCAATTTCAGTGAATGATATCAAATAGCAGACAAACAGAGTGATATCTGAAAAGTTCATAGGATTTAGAGAAATAATTGCTAGGTAGGTGGATAAATGTGGGCACCCCAACAGAAAAATGACATCAATACACTTTTGCGGGTTCAGAGATTCGCGGGTCTAAAAAATATACTTTCTCAATAAAAGCATTTATTGACTTGACGCCATTGAGCGCGAGCTTATGTCAACTGAAGACAAGGTGTGGACACTCTTATTGTGAAGGGGGAGGGGGAGGCCCTGACACAATGCTTACTCATGGTGAGTTACCGCTTCGCTCAACTCCTCCCACCTCACCCCCTTCTTATGTGGCGCTCGGTTTATCGAGGAGGAACTATATATAGTATATTCTCTTCTGTCACATTTCATCTCAAGTTTAACTTTATTATACAAAAAGGGGGCGGTTGTTAGTACTACCTAAACACGGCTAATTGTGCGTGGTTTCGTGTATTTGTTGTAAAAGCCGTTCGATGCCGCTAGCTAAAGTATGTTATTGACAGAAGGTAGCTCTTTCACTTTCATTCAAATGAACCATTTTTTTAACTGTTTTTTCTCAAAACGCTTCACAAACACTCATCAAATATCACATTTTCACTGTTTTTAGTTTCAATATGTAACCGGTAGTGTTAACAAGCGAAATAAGCTGCGATGGCTGCATGTGGGTATACTGTATACCTGTATACGTTTTTTAAGCATTTTTGAAGGGGTGTCGCTACTTTGCGGATTTTCAGTTTTGCGGGTGGTCTCGGTCCCCATTAACCGCGATAACCGAGGGATTACTGTATTTAGTAGATCTTCCTTTTGCAGAAGTAACAGCACCCAAACGCTTCTTATGGCTACCAATGAGGGTTTGGATTCTGGTTGAAGGTATTTTGGACCATTCTTCTTTACAAAACATCTCTACTTCAGTCAGGTTCGATGGTTTCCGAGCATGGACAGCCCGCTTTAAATCACACCACAGATTTTTAATCATATTCAGGTCTGGGGACTGAGATGGCCATTACAGAACATTGTACTTATTCCTCTGCATGAATGCCTTAGTAGAACTTGAGCAGTGTTTGGGGTCGTTGTTTTGTTGAAGTATCCAGCTCAAGTTGAGCTTTGTCACCGATTCTAGAAAATTGTTGCAAGAATCTGCTGATACTGACTGGAATCTATTCGACCTTCAACTTTAACAAGATTGTCAGTACCTGCACTGGCCACACAGCCCCACAGCATGATAGAACCACCAGCAAATTTTACTGTGGGTAGCAAGTGTTTGTCTTGGAATGCTGTGTTCTTTTTCCATCATGCATACCGCTCCATGTTATGTCCACAGCACCTTATTCCAAAATAAAGCTGACTTGTCCAAATGTGCTTTAGCATACCTCAAGCGACTCTCTTTGTGGAAAAGGCTCTTGCCGCATTACTCTCCCATACAGCATCTCCTTGTGCAACGTGCGCTGAAAAGTTGAACGATGCACGGTGACACCATCTGCAGCGAGATCATGATGTAGGCCTTTGGAGCTGGTCTGTGGTTTGAGTTTGAGTGTTCTTACCATTCTTCCCATCTGCTTATCTGAGATTTTTCTTGGCCTGCCACTCCGGGCCTTAACTAGAACTGTGCCTGTGAGCTTCCATTTCCTCACTGTGTTCCTCGCAGTGGAAACTGACAGCTGAAAACTCTAAGCTAGCTTTTTGTATCCTTCCCCTAAACCATAAAGTTGAAAAATCTTTGTTTTCAGGTTATTTGAAAGTTGTTCTTCAGAGAAGATGCAAAGAAGAGAACAACTTGCAACTGGCCGCCTTAAATACCCTTTTTCATGATCAGCTTCACCCGTGTATGTATTAGCTTTCCAGAACACCTTACCAAACAAATTTTGTGTTCCAATAATTGGTGCTAAAGGTATTCAAATCAATAAAACAGGGGTGCCCAAATGTATGCATACGACTGTAAAGTTTTTAACCACTATGCGCTAAATAACACACTGTCCCTTTAAGTGTCTTGAGACGAGTAAAACAATCACAATTGGTTCTGTAATTTACTCAAAACACGTGGAATCGAGTTGCATCCATTGCTCCCATTTAACACGTGTCCTTATCACAAATACAATGACACATCCCCTTACAGTCTGACATAAAAATATACATAAAATAATGTACTACTCATTAGTGACACAATGCATGTCAGTGTACATTATTTGGTCGTGTACTTAGAAGTGTGATAACTCGGCCATTTTGGAATATTTTAGAACTTCCGACCACTCATAATGCTCAGGTGGGGTCTGGTTGCCGGGGGCAGCAGCCTTAACAGGGAAGCTCAGACGTCCCTATCCCCAGCCACTTCATTAAACTTATCCGACGGGATCCCGAGGCGTTCCCAGGCCAGCCGAGAGACAGTCTCTTCAGTGTGTCCTGGGTCGCCCCCGGGGGCCACCTACCCAGAAGTCCTCCAGAGGAAGGCTCCTTATCAGATGCCCGAGCCACCTCAACTGGCTCCTCTCAATGCGGAGGAGCAGTGGCTCTCCACAGAGTCCCTTCCGGATGACTGAGCTTCTCACCTTATCTCTAAGGGAGAACCCAGACACCCTGCGGAGGAAACTCATTTCGGCCACTTGTATCCGGGATTTTCTATAAACCATTGGAACTGTAAATAAATAATATATATATATTATATAAATAGATGATATACATATGTAAATACATGATATACGCGAAAGGTCATTAGTACATAAAACCAACTAAATAACCCGATTTTAAATATATGTAACCGGCCCTTTAAATGAATAGAAATGCCGATACCGATATCTGGGTGGAAACGTATGTTGGCCTGGAGAGGAATGGGCGCCAGTAGGCTGTACTTGCCGAAGACACACCACAGGAAATGGTGCTCCTAAGGCAGGGGTGTCAAACTCATTTTAACTTTGGGGCCACACGTTGGAACTAACATTGTCTCGGGGGCCGGAAGGGTAGATTAGAGAGAAAGAAGAAAAGAGAAAGAAATAAGAGAAAGAGAGGGAGAGAGAAGTATAGACGGTAGGACAAAGAAAGAGAGAAAAAAGCGCAAGAGGGAGAGAGAAAGCATGAAATACAAGAGATAAAAAGAGAAATAGAAAGAGAGGGGAAAAGAGAGAAATAGAGCAAAAGAGAGAAGTACAGAAAAGAGAAGGAAAGAATGACAGAAGGAAATGGAAGAGGGAGAGAAAAGGAAAAAAGGAAGAGAGCAAAAGAAGGTAAAAAGACAGAAAAAGACCAAGAGGAACAAAGAAAGAGAAAAAGAGAGACAGAGAAAGTGAAAGAGAGAAAGAGTGAGAGAAAAAGGGAGGAAGAGAGAGAGAGAAAGAGAGAAAGAAATAAATACAAGTACAGTGCCTTTGTTCGAGGCACTTGGCTTTGGCAACATCAAGTTGACAGCTCGTTTTTCTCTTGCACTTCTCTGAGTGTTGTCTCGCGGGCCGGATTCAATCCCTTAGCGGGCCTGATCTGGCCCGCGGGCCGCCTGTTTGACACCTGTGTCCTAAGGGATCCAACTAACCAACGATACGTGTTTATTGCACATACAATTCCCAGGTGAATAGTTCATCTGGCTTGGATAGAGAGTTGAAATTATTCAATAAATGATAAGTGCGGTTTCCCCAAAAACCTAGTTTTGTCTGGAAACCGCTTTGGCGCCCCCTGCTGGTGAAGTCGTGTAAACACTAGTTTATTTTAGCTCCACGGCACTAAAACGAAAAACCTAAATCCTGGAAATGCATTGAAATACATTTAAATGATGGATTGTAATGGATGTTTATGCGTCCAAATAATGTACATAGCATGTTTTGTGTATAGTATGCGTTTGGCTCCCAAACGCAATACCAAAAAATTCAAGCTACTACCGTAAATTCCGGACTATAAGCCGCTACTTTTTTCCCAAACCTTCAACCCTGCGGCTTATTCAGTGATGCGGCCAATTGATGTCATTTTTCTAACGGCCGCCAGCGGCGCTCGAGTACAAAAGGTAAGATTTAGACCGGTGGAATATATGCGCCGAGGAAGACTGCAACTTCTTAGCTTGTGCATGAATTAAATTAGCCTAAACATACCCTCATCATGCAAAATGCAAAAAGAAAGGCACATGACCCAGCACATGAGGAAGATGAGGACGGTTTACCGTGATTTTTACAAGTATGGTATGTTTTGTTAACAGACCCGTTTACTGTGTTGCGAGCGTGTTGCTACCATTAACTGCCCTGTCACAGGCACGGTTTGGGATGAAAGTTATATTATTATTAAAGCTTTGAAAACTCTCTCGGTGTACCGTCTTTCTTTGTAAATGTGTAACCATGTATAATATGTATTTGCAACCGTATATTTTTGTAATGTATTTATTTTAGAGACTTATTCTGATATGTTTTGCGAATTAAAAAAGAGGGGCGGAGCAAACGCGGGCTGACGGGAAGTGGGGTAAAGGTGAGTGAGACCTGTTGTCGCGGCGGACAACAGTGGATATATATTTTTCCCACCCTTACCTTTGGAAATATAGACTTTTTTTCCTTGGATTACTTTCAACGGGTACCCAGACTCTGCAGGTCTGCATCAAACCTCAAGTACCGGTATCATTTTCTGTTCATTTTGCCGGCTGTGGTTTTTGGACTGTGTACTTCATACTCAGTTACGATCGCGGGACTCAAAGCCGGGTTCGGGCTCATTTTGCGATTGTGTTACATGTTTTAATACGGGCGCATGCGGCTTATATACAGGTGCGGCTTGTGTAAGTACAAAATCGGTTTTCCTTTTAAAATGTGGTGGGTGCGCTCTATAGTCCGGAATTTACGGTATGTTTACTTTTCAGTACTTTGATTTGACTGACAAAAATCAGTAAACGGACCTGCAAGCCATGAGGGTTCATCACAACCCAAACAGGGCTTAAATAGTGAATACATGCAAACTACTTAATGATAAAATCAGTCATCAGCCTTGTTTTGTCACGACGCTGAAGCTAGCAGATAGATGCTAATATTTCGAGGATTTAGCACACCGGTTAGCATGCTAGTCCAAAGGGGGGGGGATTAAAACTGCTGTCGGAGTTTTTTGGCGCTACGATTGTCTTCGGACCCTTCCCTGGTGCGCTTGTTTGAATGACCGTCTGGAAGCAAAGAGGACATTAGGAAAGTCGAGAGTAGATGGATAAATAACGACAGTCAAGATTGGAGATGGAAATTAGAGAACTCGTAGGGAATGGAATATTTCTAAAGTACAATTTTCACAGTTCCACAGTTACATGACATTTTGTGTCTGTATCATGGTACTACGCTGTTTTTCTTTTCACAAAACGACTAAAAATCTGTTTCGGGGAACGCTCTGATTAAAATGAGAGGACAACGATGACTTTGGCATGGAAAAAAACAATTCTGAAGGTTACAACCAGTGCGCAATTAGGCACTGCTCTCACATTCTCTGCGCACAAGAAAATCTAGCCGGCGCACAAAAATCAGGGCTCAAAATTACTTATTAAGAAGCGACTTAAGTCAAAGTGACAGTGCATGAAGGTCAAAATACACGGGTTCCCCCGACGTTGTGTCCTAAATGCGGTATTTTGAAGTCGAGTCATAGTAGAACGAAGTTGAGTAAAGTTAGTAGAGTTGGTCGAGAACCGGCTTCTTCGGCTCGGCTCACTAAAAGGAACCGGCTCTTTCGGGTCCTAAACGGCTCTTCGGGTTGTTTTTCCTTCTTTCATCCAAACATGACCAAATATGATGTAAAACTATGCACAAAATGACTTAAAAGAAGGGGGGAATAGAACAAAAAAGAACAAAATACCAAAATGAAAAAGGAGTGAAAAGCTGAGAAAAAAAAAAACAAAAGGAAGAGAAAAAAAGAAGGAAAAATTTAGGAAAAAAGCCAGAAAAAAAGAAAAGAAAGAAACGTAGGAAAAAAGTGAACAGAGAACAAAAAGAAAAAAGTAACAGCTCGGAAAAAATAAACACAATGAGATTTTTTTAAAGGAATTTTTAAAAAAAGGAAAAAAAAAAGAAGAAAAAGTTTGTGTTGCATTCAAATAATTTCCAATTCTATCAAATGAATCTTGTTGCCAACATTGTACTTTCACTAAAAAATGTGATTAATTACAGTTCTGTATCTTACAACCGACTCAATAAGCCCCCAAAAATGTTAATATTATGCGACAAAATATATCAGGAAATAAAAAAGAAATGGATATCTTGTGAAAGAATCTTAAAAACAAAAGACGTTTGTAGGCCATCATTTATGAGTCAATTCATTAAAAAGAGAAAAATCATTTTTGCATTGCCGGAAACTCAGCAAAATGTAACTTGATGTAATTAATTATCTCGCCACAATTGGGATTATGGTTGCTTACTGTTGTTTCAAGCGTTGCTCACCGACTGTGTGTGAACGCTCAGACCCGTAAGGAAAATTACAGGGAACATTGGTTACAACAGTCAGCAACTAGTAAGAAGTGTACTGACTTCAGTACATCTGGACAGCACTAGTCAAGGGCTGGCCTACCCCTTCCTCGAGAATCGCATTTCCTGTATGTTTAGGAGGTTTCTCTTCTCCAACTCAGGTGATGAAAATGTTGTGATCTGTGTGGGAGCTTAATATTGATCCAGGTGGTTGGACGGACCTGTGTTGAAGCAGAGAAACTCCAAAAATTGCAAGACAGGTTAGCAAGTGACTCGTCCCTCCACACTGCTCTGGTGTTATTTTGGTCCATTCTTCTTCCAACCTCCACCACACTTGGCTGATACTACTGGGTTTTTTTCTTGACTATAACTTTGTCACGGGCAGCACGGCGGCACAGTTCATGTCATGGGAACCTGTCGTGGGTTCAAATCCAGCTCCAGACTTCCTGTGCGGAGTTTGTATGTTCTCCCCGTGCTTGCGTGGGTTTCCTCCGGGCACTCTGGTTTCCTCCCACGTTCCAAAAACATGCATTTCAGGTGAATTGGCCGGTCCAAGATTGTCCCTAGGTGTGAATGAGCGAATGAGTTGTCTGTCCCTGTGTGCCCTGCGATTGGCTGGCAACCAGTTCAGGGTGTCCCCTGCCCACTGCCCGGAGATGACTGGGATGGGCTCCAGCCCCCCCGCGACCCTAATGAGGATAAGTCACCAAGGATTTTCCAGATGTTCTCTAGTGCAATGGGAAGGTCATGGCATCTAAGTCCCTGTTGTTGAGCCTTTCCTGTACTCGGGTTTCACGTGAGCAGAGCTTCTCTGCAATAGTGTCTAAAAACTAGGCTAAGAAGCCCACTGTCACAGGAGCTTTAGAAGGCCTTCGTGCTGCTGTACACTGAAAAGGAAATTCTCATGTCTATAGACATTGTCATCAACAAAGTTGCAGAGACCTGTGCTTTGCTTCAGAGGATTTTGATGTTTTAAGTAATCGACTTAGAATATGTGTCGTGAAGCTATTTCACAAGAGTTATAAGAGTTTAGTGTAAAGACTTACTGTCTGCTAGGAAAGCTAATCCAATTTTGAGTTGAATGACTGATACTGTACTTAGCTAAATCTGTTTTCATCTATATCGGAGTCTTGATAAAATTTTCCTTTGAATTAAAATGGTAAAGTGTTTTCTGTTAACCTGAATTTCTTCCCGATACAAATGCATCATAAAAGCTCGCTTCTGTTCCATTCATCCCAATTCAAATTCCTCCTCCATGGCTAAGTGTAGAAAACTCTTTTTGGAGAGACCGTCGTTGGGCGTCGCCCCCAAAAATACGCAGAGAGGAGATATGACAAAAAGGGAACCGGCTTTATTGCATTCGGGGCACCTGAAAAGGATTCCCTGATTTTGATCTGTTCTGTTCGGTTGAAATGCCTTATTCATGGACACATTTCCTTAAACTGTTGAGCATTTTTTTTCCTCAGAATGTTTCAAATTTTTTCAAAGTTGTTCTCTAATTTCGATCTCCAGTGTAGAATTGTAACTTTAGGATGAATTGTAACTCACTGATGTTGAAAGTCGATCCCGCGGGGTCCCTTTGCCACTGTGAAAACAGATATATCACTTTAGTATTGATTCCGACACTGTCGCTATAATGTTGTGTAGCGCAACCAAAAACGAGTGCTACAAAGCACAAGGAAGAGTACTCAAAGTGGGCAAACCTCGCTGATTTTTCCAGGCTTTTTTGTCCAGCCTTTCACAAAGTTTTTGGGGAGTACCCGTAGCAGCAAGATGGCGGACAATCACGTCCGCTCTTTGGGTTAATTTCTCGACCTATGAGTATTTTGTGAGGCTTGCGGAAATATAACATTTTAAAAATATATCAAATGGTTGTATTATTTCAAGGTTTATTGTCAATCAGTAACAAAAAGTAGCTCTCAAATTCAAAAAAATGTTGTGGCCTTGGCACTACACAATACAAAATTCCAGTGGTCAGATATTACACAGTGTCCCTTTAATATTCAAAGATGTGATTTTAAAAAAGTCATCCTGAGATACGTTTAGGCTACCTCTACTACATATTAAGTGGTGTATTTCAGTAATTATAACAAAAAAGCCTGAGGGTCAAAGTTACCTCAAGATTAAGTTCCTACCGACTGAAAGTAGACGATAGTAACAAAATAACTATTGATGTACAGATAAAAACACAAAATTGCAGTTGAATGAATGGTCTCTATTGTCGTCAATAAAGCGATTT
This sequence comes from Urocampus carinirostris, assembly GCF_059441175.1. Lineage (NCBI taxonomy): Eukaryota > Metazoa > Chordata > Actinopteri > Syngnathiformes > Syngnathidae > Urocampus > Urocampus carinirostris. The sequence goes on along the minus strand of NC_142351.1, from coordinate 6,184,041 downwards.
AGAGAGGGGCTGGCTAGCTGCGCAGTATCCTCGACTTTAGTCAGGTCTCTGCAATGATTAAAATACAAGTCTTATATGTAGCAGTTTCCCACAAGTTATAGCACCAGGTCATCCTTTCTTTGGGTAATAGATCTGGTGTTTGTAAATACAGGCTTGGTAGGGAGAGGATAGTGAGAGTTCTTACGTAGCCATAGCAGTACGCCTGACACGCAGCCCTGCTATTAAACTCTCTCTCCCAACGCTCTTGAGTCTCTTTCCGGACCCAATAACAAACCACGGAGCAACCCCTGGTGATCAGCCTTTCTTTGCACTCTTCTGACTTTCCTCAGCGTCTGATCCAATAGACGAACTTCGTTTTGATGTACCGAGTCGTTAAAACCTAGCTGTCCTTGGTTGTTCTTAGACTGACAGCATACACCAACCGATCAGTCACGCACACACCCAATCAAGCCCACCCAACACAAACACACACATACAATTTTTCCCATGTGATAGCCTTTGCTGTCTGCTGCAGAACACAATGCACGATACATTGATATCAACTACAATAATGACAATTTAATGCAATTCAAAATCCGCAAAGCAGAGAACCATCAATAACTGAAGCGTTAAGTAGCGAGAGATTACTGTACTTTTTTTTTACCATTTCTTTTTTTAATTGAGTACTCTAAGACTAGTTTTTAGGTCATTTCACCCTAGAGGTGGGTCCAAAGGTTTCTGGGGCTTTCTCTTTTTCATCTCAGGTCACTCCAATCTCCAGAATCGCTCCTGAGTGTGCTCAGAAGGAACAACCTGAAGGAGAAGCTGCTGTGACATTATACAGCGCCTCCTTTGAGAGCATCATGATGTACTGCGTTGGTACGCAGTATGCTCTGCAGCAGACAGGAAAGTCCTACAGAGGATTCAAAACAACCCAAAAGATCACTGGCTGCCCCCTGCCCAGCCTGGAGGACATTGCCACCTCTTGCTACCTCAGCAGAGCTAAACACATCCTTATCGCACCCAAGCAACCGTCTTTTTGAGTTGTTACCATCGGCACGACTGTTCAAGTCCCACAAAGCCTTAAGTAACAGACTGAAGCTAACAACAGATTAAACCACAGACTTGAATTACAGTTTTAAGTGCAATAACTCTTTTTTTTAAAGTGAAATTTCCCGGTTAACCGGTTCTACAGGGGCACCATAGAGAGTATCCTGACCAGCTGTATCTCTGTGTGGTGTGGAGGCTGCAGCGCTACCGACTGGGGTAGTGTGAGGAGGGTAACGAGGACAGCAGAGAAAATAATCGGGACTACACTTCCCTCCATTCAGGACATTGGCCAGAAGCGCTGCTTATCCCATGCTAAGAACATTACCGGGGACCCCTCTCACCCCCATCATGGACTGTTCACTCTGCTAGCCTCTGGGAAGAGGTACTGCAGTGTGCGGTGCAGGACCACCAGGTTCCGCAGTAGTCTAGTCCCCCTGGCCATTAGACTGTTAAATGGTCAATCTAACATATAGTTAACCTAAATCTAAACGGCTGCTAATCTGACTTTTTGCACTACTGGCAGTTCTTTATAGCTTGCCACTCCTTGCACATTTGCTCTCTGCACTATTGTACTTACAGCGTTATTGTTACAGTGTTAATGTTACTGTGTACCTGACTTGTTAACCTGACTGCCCATTTTGCACATCTGGTTAGCTACTCTTCTTGCACTATCGGCACTATGGTAAAATACTATACGTAGCCATAATACAATACAACTTTTACTTATATCTGTACATTCGAGGAAACTGTGCGGGTCAGATGTATCGACATTTCGTTCTGTACACACGTGTACTAGAATGACAATAAAGTAGATCTGAATCTGAATCTGAATCTGAAGTGCAATATACAGACGCTGCCCAATTTACGAACAAGAGGTTCCGGACGATTGTTCGTAAGTTGCTTCAGTGCGATATTTTGTTTAAGGCTTGTATGAGTAACCTGTATCGTTGTGTACTAAAAAAAAAATGTTTCAGAAAATAATATGCTCTATAAAGATAAATAAAAATGAGTTTAATTTACTTTTGAAAGATGGGCTTCAAAAGGTCCACCTCCGTGGTAGAAAGTGGACAACAAATAAGCGATCCAGCCATTTTCTCAACCGCATCAAGCCGTCTTATTCCACTTTTGTTTCAAACGAAACGGCTCGCCTAGTCTTTACACTTAACACCAAGCATATTGAATGGATGCACGAGATAGTAAACGATAAAAACGTCAACGTTCTTAGTGCGCTGGAGATACAGTATAGTATGTTTACACATGAACTAGGAAGAGGAAGCGGATTTCTTCTTCCGGGTGAGCTCTCACAGCGCCACACGGTGGTCGTGGCGGAAAGAGGCACTACAGTACTGTCATCTACACACAATACAAAATCTAACTTAGAGAAATGTCCGGATATTTTTGGACATCTAGAAAAAAATGTCGAATGGCCGTAAGTAGGGCCACGTCTGTATGTCTTCTTTGGTAGTTTTCAATTCTTTATATTTGAGGCCAATACTTGAAATTGTTCTATTAATTACTCTTCATATTGCATATTTTTGCCAACTGAAGTCATTCTGATCATTTACTACTAGACCTAAGATTTATGGCCCGAGCCCAAGCCCTAACCCGAACCCGAGGCAATTTCGGGCCGGGTCGGGCCTGAAATGTCAGTCATCACGGTCGGGTCGGGTTGGGTCCGGTCCTGCTCTATCCTGTTTTTTTTTTTTTTTTTTTTTTTTTTAATTAATTAATAATTATAAATATATGTTCATTAAAAATATATACTTAAACTATGTATGGATACTAGACCAAGGAATACTTGTTATAAAATAAATAATTTGGATAAAACGGAGAAGGAGCTGTAATTGCTATTTAACGGAGCCAGAGCATGCTCTGTGCACGTGACGTGAATGCTGTCCTCTTAATAATCTTCCCCTCCGCAAATTTGCATGATTTTGTTCTGGTATCCCTGATATGGAGTCGGACCAACAAGAAGTGAAGGATAAACTAAAGAGAGGAGAACTGACAAGGAAAACACACTCTGGTAAGAGTGAAGTGTGGAGCACTTTCAAATTGATAGTCGAAAATGATACAGAGACTAGAATCTTAAGGACGTACTGCTGCTGTGGATTATGGCCCAATAATTAAGTCGTCAAAATGACGGACGCCCTTAAATGTTTACGTCGCCTCTAAAAAAAAAACGTCAATGACAGATTGTCGCTTAATGTAACATCTGCAGTGCAGACACAGAAATATAAAAGATCTAAATGTTTATACAGTTTTATTTAACTTAGGCCTAAATGTTGTAACACAAGGCAGAGTTTAATTTGTTATCATAAATCACCCCTCCTTATAAATAAAATATGTAATTTCGGGCTCCTTTCGGGCTCGGGCCAGCAAATCCAGTTAATTAGTCGGGCTCGGTCTGGGTCGGGTTTAATACCCCTTGGGCCTGCGTAGGGCTCGGCTGCTTTTTTTTGGCCCGATCTTACCTCTATTTACTACTACCCGAGTTAAAGAAGAAAAACCTCAAGGACCGTGTTGCCCACCTCTGTTTTACTCAGTGTATGGAATTCAAGGGCAAAAAAAAGAGAAGAAAACCAAAAGATCTGCTCACTATGAACTTCTGGATTTCCTTCAAGTCGCTGAAGCGGAAGTAAGAAATGTCCCGTTTGTTCTTGTCCCGGTCCTGGTCGCTGCTATATATGTGCGTGATGCCGGCCCCTCGGATGAGAGGGATGCACTCGTCGCAGGGACATTTGGTCACAAACAGCATGGCCGCCTCCTCCGGGTGAATATCCCGAGTTCTAGGAGCATCCGAGGTGTCAGAGCGCCGTCCACCCGAACTGCGTTTCCGAACGCTTTACCTGAAAGTCAGCGCGTTCTGCTCGGCGTGGATAATATATCGATACTTGCGCCGATTACGGTCTTCCTGTTTGTCGTCCATCAGCGGGTACTCTGCGTACTGCGAGCCGGCCGGGTAAGCGTTGTAGCCACAGCCGACCAGGGACAGGTGACCGGGTCTGTTCTGGCCCACCTGGGACCAAAGACACGTGAATTCCCTGCCGAGACGCTGGTTGGATTCGAGAAAATCGAAACGCCGTTAACCCACCCGGTGTCTTCTCGCCCAGATCACAGCGCCGACGCCCACTTTAGGATCCTCTGAAACGATAATGAGGGCATTGTAACTAACAGGTTGTAAATTTAGGTGCCCCGTTTTTCACAACTTGAAACACAATAGATAGATAGATAGATACTTTATTCATCCCCGTAGGGAAATTCACACTTCCAGCAGTCTACCCCGTTGTTTATTAACAGATGAACATGATGCCCTAGGGGTGCTTGTAGCGGAGTGGATGACGTCACACGCCAGTCCAAAAGTTCGACATCCCTGCAGCAGATGGAAAACTTTTCTTTGTGAAAATCCAGGGATACACCACCTCGTGTTAGCGAGTCCGCCTCCTCTCCGATTCCCCCCGGCTTTCGTGTCTCTGTATAGCGGCGCTGAAGCCGGATAGCTCCGGGTGGCTACACGTTGGCGTCCGGAATGCTAAACGTAAGCCACGTTTTCCGCAAAACACAGCAACTGCGCTCCCTGTGCGCTTCGATGTTTTCCACCAGCACTCGATGATCTTATTTGGTCGTGAGTTCGCATTTACCATGATTACGGATGGTACCGAAGACTTATAACGCCGCTAGCCGCTTCGCTAGCTCCGGCTTTTCTTCCACGGTAGGCCCCTTCATCACGCCGGCACGAGAATTCTTCAGGGCAAGGAGTTGAAATTCCTTGAATACACGCATTTCTTGTGCCTTAAAACCCATGTCCATAGGATAGAAGTAATCCATAGTGTAGTTGTCAAAACGGGAAGAAAAAACACTGAAGATAGGAGCAGACAATAAAACAATAGGGCAGCTGCTGGAAAAGGCAATAAGACGACTCATCGCAAAAAAGAACCCATCATTGCAAAGTATTAAGGATTGATCATCAGAATATAAAACAGAACAACACTTTAAATTAAAGTGTATTATAAATCTACTTATAACATTCATTGCATGTATATGACATGGCTGTTTTCCATCTACCATCAGTATGTACCTGGATTGACTCATCTTCATTCATGCAATGTCTGCTCTAAGCCACGTGAACTCTTTCCACAATGCTTTTAATGTACTTTTACGTTTTGTAACGTCATCAATTTTTTTAGCTTCTTTTGAATCCTTCTTCTGTGGTTGAGGATTTGGCTTGATTCCTTACCACTTATCCATTTTTCTAGTGTTCTCTCTTGCGTCTACAGTGGAACCTCGGTTTTCGAACGGCTCTCAGTTCGGACAAATCGGTGTTCGACCAAAAATTTCGAGAAATTCTTGCTTCGCTGTTCGGTCAAAAAAATCGGAGTTCGAACGCCGGTACGCTAGGGTGCGATGCTGAGCGGCGTACGGGTGTTTTAGCCCCTAATTATGCCTCCGAAGAAGGTCGGTGCTAGCAGGACAAGTGAAAAAAGACAAGTTGTTTGTACAACTATTGCTTTTAAGAAAGACATAATAGCTAAATATGAAAGAGGTGTACGAATTTCCGATCTTGCTAGTGAATACAGCATGGCTAAATCTACTATCGGTACGATAGTAAAGAATAAGGAGGCTGTGAAATCCAGTGATGCGGCTAAGGAAGTTAGCGCTATAAGCAAGCAACTGCCGCAAGTTTTGGAAGAGGTTGAAAAGCTTTTGATGATTTTTCTCTCCCCACCGTCCACCACAAAGGTAAGAAATCCTGTTCATAACCCTTTTTTTATCTTTACACGTTCATGTTAGCGTAATCTTTCGTACGGAAGATTACGCTAAAGCGTACGTACGATTAGCCTGGGTTAGCTTCATGTTTACGTTCATGGTAAACATTCAGGGTGTTGGAACGGATTAAAACGATTTTACATTACTTTTAATGGGAATAACGATTTCGGTGATTGAACAAATCGGTTTTCGAACAGGGTTCTGGAACGGATTATGGTCGAGAACCCAGGTTCCACTGTACTTTGGAAAATGATATGCAAATGCACGACCTTATAACGCTCGGGAGAATCTGGAAGCACAAAGTTATTTGATGCAGGCTTCTGATTGGTTGCCGAGCATGCATTCTGCCAAACAACCTTCTGAAATTTTCAAACCGAACAAATATTTCGAAATCGCAATAAAGCAAACATTTGATTTGAAAAAAAAAAATGTTTGCCTTTTTTTTTTTTTTTTTTTTTTTGAAAAAGTTGTCGGCCACCCAGGCAGAGACGTTGTGTAAGTTGTGTACGCCCGACGTAAAAGATGCACATCCTGGGCGTCCGGGCTGACGTTATTTCAGACACTGAAGCCTGAGTAAAGATTCGTGTTCACTTTGGCAGCAAATTAAAGCTTCGGGTTTATTTCAGGCTCGGTTATCAAATCAAGTATATCCGTCGGGTTCGGGTTTATATACCCACGACTCGGGTCGGGTCAGGCTGGATTTTCTAGGCCCGATCTTACGTCTAGCTCTCACTAAAGAAAATCACACTGTTTTGCTTTCATGACTCTAAATTGAAGAGGCTCCCTACCCCTGTCTCTTTCAAAAACGTAACAAATATTTTTGCTTTAATGGCTCTTTGGGTCAGAAAGGTTCCCGGCCCCTACGTTAAAGCAACGATTCTCAAATAGTGGGTGGACTGGGGACAAAAAGTCTCCCTCCGTTTCGACCCTAATCCTGATCATCTCCGTCAGCGTATCATGCAGCATGACAACGATCCGAAACTCCAGGAAGTCCACCTCTGAATGGCTCCAAAAAAAGAAGATTCTGGAGCAGCTGAGTCAAAGTCTGGATTTAAATCCAATTGAGATGCTGTACAGGCAGTTCATGCTAGGAAACCCTGCAATATGGCAGATTTGAAACAATTTTGCAAAGAAGAGTGGGCCAAAATTCCTTCACAGCATTGTAAAGACTCATTATCCATTATCCTAAACATCTGTTATCGCAGCCAAAGGTGGCCCAACTCGCTATTAACTTCAGACGGCAATGACTTTTTCACATGGGGCCAGATAGCTTTGGATTTTTTTATGCTAAATGAATAGAATTAACTATTCAAAACTGCATTTTCCATTTCCTTGGGTTGTCTCTGAATGACATTCAAATTGGTTTGAGGATCTGAAAACTTTGTGAGTGATAAATATGCAATTTCACAACACTTTTCAAGGAGGATCATGCTGTGGTGTGACCTTATACAGGCAGTTCATGCTAGGAAACCCTCCAATATGGCAGATTTGAAACAATCATGCAAAGAAGAGTGGGCCAAAATTCCTTCACAGCATTGTAAAGACTCATTATCCATTATCCTAAACATCTGTTATCGCAGCCAAAGGTGGCCCAACTCGATATTAACTTCAGAGGGCAATGACTTTTTCACATAGGGCCAGATAGCTTTGGATTTTTTTATGCTAAATAAATAGAATTAACTATTCAAAACTGCATTTTGTATTTCCTTGGGTTGTTTCGAAGTGATATTCAAATTGGTTTGAGGATCTGGAACCTTTGTGAGTGATAAATATGCAATTTCACTTCTCAAGGAGGATCATACTACTTGATTCTTAATGAGGAAGGGAAATTACATAATGAACTCAGTAACATCTTGTTTGGAGTATATACCTGTTCTGTAGGCAAGTAGTCTGGCTTGAATGATGCAATGGCGGGCCACTTCTTGGGACACGCCCTCTAGTGGAGGGTCTGCCGATGAGTCGGGAGCCGTTGGTTCCCTGTTGCACAGAGGACATCAATATGCCTAAAAGGTGAAGTCGAGTCCAAAACGTTCTCAACAAGAATCTGTTCTAGACTAGTGTGAATACTAAACTAAGTACACAATTACAGTTGTGGGCAAACAATCTGCATTATTATTTTATTACACCAAATGAACTATTATACTCAGTTTGGACCAGTGTTTTTTCTTACTTTTTATTGTGTTGTAGAATGTGCCCCACTTATTTTGGAGAGACCGTCGTTGGGCCTCGCCCCAAAAAATACGCAGAGAGGAGATATGGCAAAAAGGGAACGCGCTTTATTGCATTCGGGACACGTTCCAAGTTCCAGACGTTGCTTGCTTCTGTTCCATTCATTCCAATTCCTCCTCCATTGCTAAGTGTAGTGCTAAGTGTAGGAAACTATTTTTGGAGAGAACGTCGTTGGGCATCGCCCCCCCAAAAATAGGCAGAGAGGAGATATGGCAAAAAGGGAACACGCTTTATTGCATTCCGGAAACGTTCAAAGTTCCAGACGTTGCTTGCTTCTGTTCCATTCATTCCAATTCCTCCTCCATTGCTAAGTGTAGAAAACTATTTTTGGAGAGAACGTCATTGGGCGTCCCCCCCCCAAAAAATACGCAGAGAGGAGATATGGCAAAAAGGGAACGCGCTTTATTGCATTCCGGACACGTTCAAAGTTCCAGAGGTTGCTTGCTTCTGTTCCATTCATTCCAATTCCTCCTCCATTGCTAAGTGTAGAAAACTATTTTTGGAGAGAACGTCGTTGGGCGTCCCCCCCGAAAAATACGCAGAGAGAAAATATGGCAAAAAGGGAATGCGCTTTATTGCATTCCGGACACGTTCAAAGTTCCAGACGTTGCTTGCTTCTGTTCCATTCATTCCAATTCCTCCTCCATTGCTAAGTGTAGAAAACTATTTTTGGAGAAAACTTCGTTGGGCATCGCCCCCAAAAATACGCAGAGAGGAGATATGGCAAAAAGGGAACGCGCTTTATTGCATTCCGGACACGTTCAAAGTTCCAGACGTTGCTTGCTTCTGTTCTATTCATTCCAATTCCTTTTCCATTGCTAAGTGTAGAAAAGTATTTTTGGAGAGAACGTCGTTGGGCATTGCCCCCCCCAAAAATACGCAGAGAGGAGATATGGCAAAAAGGGAACGCGCTATATTGCATTCGGGACACGTTCCAAGTTCCAGACGTTGCTTGCTTCTGTTCTATTCATTCCAATTCCTTTTCCATTGCTAAGTGTAGAAAACTATTTTTGGAGAAAACTTCGTTGGGCATCGCCCCCAAAAATACGCAGAGAGGAGATATGGCAAAAAGGGAACGCGCTTTATTGCATTCGGGACACGTTCCAAGTTCCAGACGTTGCTTGCTTCTGTTCCATTCATTCCAATTCCTCCTCCATTGGTAAGTGTAGAAAAGTATTTTTGGGGAGAACGTCGTTGGGCGTCCCCCCCGAAAAATACGCAGAGAGAAAATATGGCAAAAAGGGAACACGCTTTATTGCATTCTGGACATGTTCAAAGTTCCAGACGTTCAACTTTGGCTTTAATAGTGTTCTCATATAAAGTTAAGATATCTCGTGAAGGTCGTCCGCCCTGGCAACAACGTCATCCCACGACCTTCACTAGATGCCTACATACTTATCATTAGTTATTATCCACATTCCACAACAATTGCCGTACCAGGCTTATAACTGAATAACTCAAGGGTGGGCAAACTTTGGCCCAGGGGCCACATACGGGCCTCCTTGTCAGAGGTTTTTTTCTGGCCTGTCAAACAAAAATGGCGAAAGTATATTAAATATCTGTATCATAAGAACTTTAACTTTATTTGCGCTTATAACTAACTTCCGATTACCTGCCTACATTTTTCTCTACTTGCTATTTTTTAATCACTTTTTAATTTTATATTTCAAGATATTTTTAAAATACCACCCAATGCAAAAAACACTTCTGAAACAGCGCCTTACACGTATTTTTATGCAAATGATCAAATGCAGTGCTTAAAAAAAATGATACTTTTATATTACTTTTCTTCAATTATCTTTAACTCATTTCTAATAACAAATGAATAAGTAATTAAAAATGTAAAGTATTTTAAGTATTTTGAGCATTAGCTCAGGAGGTAGAGCGCTCGTCTTGGGATCAAGAGGTTGCAGGCTCGATTCCCGGCTCCTCCGTGTTAAATGTCGAAGTGTCCTTGGGTAAGACACTGAATCCCTAATGCCCCCAATAAACAGGTAGGCGCCTTGCATGACTGACTCCCTATTGGTGTGTGAGTGTGTGTGGGAATGGGTAAGTGTGAAGCACATTGTAAAGCGCTTTTACCATTTTAACTGAAACAATTATGAAATGAAATGAAATGATCTGCATTTATATAGCGCTTTTCAAGTCAATGACTTCCCAAAGCGCTTTACAATGTGCTCCACATTTCCCAATAACGGCCTTGCAGCCATATAAGGCGCTAACCTGCTTATTGGGGGTATTAGGGGTTCAGTGTCTTACCCAAGGACACTTCGACATGTAACACGGACGAGCCGGGATTCGAACTGGGATCCCTTGATCCCAAGACGAGCGCTCTACCTCCTGAGCCACTTACTTTATATTTTTTGGTCATGTATTGCCAAAGTATCTGATTCAAGACACTGAATCTATCATATATTAAACAGATGAATCAGCCATTTTTTTCTGCCCCTATGCAAAAAACTTCATGCGGTTTCACTAAAAACAAAATAATATACAGTCCTACATTTGTGTCTTCAATATTTTTCAATTTACTTAATTTCCTCGTAGGTGGCTTGTGTGCGGCATTTCAAAACCTACAGCTGCAATCGTGACTTTAAGCCAGGAGATGGCAGCAGAGTAACACATGATTTGCATGCATTTCATAAAAGCGCACGGATGAACTCTTCTATTTTCGTCTTTTGGGGGGTTTGTTCCGCCCCGGGAATACCTAAAAGGGTGAGGTAAAAGCTGATAGGCATAAGGGCTCTTTGAACACAGTTGGGCATTGTTAACACATACTTGATAGATAAAAATATTTGACTTTCAACTTTTCACTGGTTTACCCCTGCCGCATCATACTTTTTTTTTTTGCTACTTTTTCCCTTTTTCTTTTCTTTTATTTTCTTGACTTTTGTATGTGTTGTCTTGCTGTGGGTCACCCCTCTCGAGGGATATGACCAGGGTAGATAGATAGACTTTCAACTTTTTAAGGACACCTCAAACTACGCACCCCACATTTAAGTATTTTCTCTTTTTAACTGTGTAGAATGTCAAAGGTTTTCAGTAAAGCACTGGTGAGTGCTGGAAATATATTTCGACAGGGTGCATCAATGTAAAATTCTGCCGAATTTGACATTTTTTATCAAAAAGGGTTCTGACCGGTAAAATCCATATGGTCCTCGTGGCACCCCAGCCGCCACAACAGCCAGAACCTTCACCACCTGCCTCATGTTGTTTCTGAGGTTGGAGAAGTAGGGCTCCACGCAGAAGTTCTCCAGATGCATTCGGGTCAAAATCTGTCTGTGCCGATGGGAATCCTCAATCAGGAAGCGTTTGGAGAAATCTTTCAGGTGTTGCTCCTGTTCCCTGGAACAGACACAATAGTTATTAGGTTGATGGCTGTATTCGAATCCATTTGTAGCAAAAAACACCCGAGTATGGTGGTACCTCTACTTACAAAAGTTCAGGTTACGAAATACCTGAAAGGCCAAAAGCCTACAAAAGCAGACGTCGTTGGATCAGTTTTTCAAGGAACGCGAGGCAAAAAGGTAAATGAATAGTTTTATTATTTCTTTTATTCTTCATTTTTTTACATGATCTCCCTCTTGTTTCATATTATTTGTGCGGTAATCTAGTTCTAACATGCTTTGTGTCAGCGTCACAGTTCAGAGACGACTGGGAGTAGAGGTTCTGGCAAAAGGTTCAATGAGACCAAATTAAAAAGGTTTTAGCAAAATTCCATAAAGTCTTGGAATTTGTGGAAAAGATTTGTGGAAAATGTGTTGAAAAGTCAGACGATTGCTACGTCTGCCTCTCGTATTTCTAAAGGATTGCCAATAGCCAGCAAAAGCAGACGTCATTCGATCAGTTTTTCAAGGAACGCAAGGCCAAAAAGGTAAATGAATAGTTTTATTATTTTGTTTATTCTTTGCTTTTTTACATGATCTCCCTCTCGTTTCATATTAATTGTGCGGTAATCTTATTCTAACATGCTTCGTGTCAGCGTCACAGTTCAGAGACGACGAGGAAAAGGAAGGTTCCGGCAAGAGGTTCAATGAGACCAAATTAAAGAGGTCTTAGCAAAATCCTTAAAGTCTTGGAATTTGTGGAAAGGATCTGTTGGAAAACGTGTTGAAAAGTCAGGCGATTGCTACGTCTGCCTCTCGCATTTCTGAAGGATTGCCAAAAGCCAGCAAAAGCAGACGTCATTGGATCAGTTTTTCAAGGAATGCGAGGCAAAAAAGGTAAATGAATAGTTTTATTATTTCGTTTATTCTTTGCTTTTTTACATGATCTCCCTCTCGTTTCATATTAATTGTGCGGTAATCTAATTCTAACATGCTTCATGTCAGCGACACAGTTCAGAGACGACTGGGAGTAGAGGTTCTGGCAAAAGGTTCAATGAGACCAAATTAAAAAGGTTTTAGCAAAATCCAAAAAGTCTTGGAATTTGTGGAAAAGATCTGCTGGGAAACGTGTTGACAAGTCAGGCGATTGCTGCATCTGCCTCTGGTATTTAAAAAAGGATTGCCCAAAGCCGGCAAAAGCAGACATCATTGGATCAGTTTTTCAAGGAACCCGAGGCAAAAAGGTAAACGAAGTTTTATTATTTCGTTTATCCTTCGTTTTTTTACATGATGTCCCTCTCGTTTCATGCTAATTGTGCGGTAATCTAACTCTAACATGACTTTATTTCTTGTTTTGATGCTCTTTCATGATTTATTAAAAAACTAGACAATTCCCAAGGCAATTGTTAGAGTTGTGATGGATCTGAAAGATGATACCGGGATATATACCACGGTTGTTTTCGAAATGTTTGCATTCAAATGTTACCTTTTTAACTCAGTGAGATGTATCTGTAATTTTTAATTTGGTTTTATGGGGGGACTCCGCCCTCCTGCCACACCCCCCTGGTATTTGGAAGTTCAGATGGGCCCATTATTGTTAGCAATAATGAAAAAAATCTAAAAATCATATTCATGGTAATAACTAAGTAATAACACTATTATTACGCTGTAATAACATTTTGAATGGGCCCATTCAAAATGAATGGAACATTCAATTTGAAGGAACCCAAATCCATAAAGTCAAATTTCATTTCATCCAGAAAGTCTTGGAATTTGTGGAAAGGATCTGTTGGAAAACGTGTTGAAAAGTCAGGCGATTGCTACGTCTGCCTCTCGCATTTCTGAAGGATTGCCAAAAGCCAGCAAAAGCAGACGTCATTGGATCAGTTTTTCAAGGAACGCGAGGCAAAAAAGGTAAATGAATAGTTTTATTATTTTGTTTATTCTTTGTTTTTTTACATGATCTCTATTTATCTATCTATCTACCCCCCTCTCTCTATCTATCTATCTCTATGGACCATTCAATTTGAATGGGACCATCTGGAATGCATATGGCCCATTCATTTTGATGAGTCACCGTGATACCCAGGGAAGTTCTCAGGGGTGGCCCAAGTGTGCCAATGTCCCACATGAAGTTTTCAAGTTACGTAGCTTCTCCCAATATGAGTTAAATTTGTAAGTAGAGGTACCACTGTACCTGCAAAAAAGTTCTTCAGCGTCCAGGTCAACGTTGTCCTCTGCCAGAGCGACCATGAAATCGCACTCTCTGGACGTCTCGCTAACAAACTGCAACATGCCAGTGGCCAGAGGTTGCAGTAGCAAACAGATGTGCGAGCGGCTATTGGACTTCAGCTTCTCTGTGGCCACGGCATCCAGCAGGGCTTCCTCGGAGACGTGGCCGGCAGGCGCCGAGGGGTCTGGTCTCAGCATACTGACCTCAGGGTCTCCGGGCCAGAAGGAGATCTGACTGACTCCAGCTGCAAAGACAATCCACTGATGTGATGTCCATGTCAACTCAAAGTAAAATGGTTCCCTGCTTTGTAAATTTTGAATTAAATTGAGTTGTCTTTATTCTCATTGACATCTCACTGTACCCTCCATCGGGAGCAAAGCTTTCAGCCGGTCTGCCCCCCAGCTCTGGAACTCATCACCACCTGACCTCCCGAATTCCACCAACCTGTCCACCCTCAACCTCTTTAGACTTGCCTAGTCAAGAAGAAGCCGGTTCTCGACAAACTCTACTAACTTTACTCAACTTCGTTTTACTTCGACTCGACTTCAAAATACGGCATTTAGGACACAACGTCAGGGGAAACCGTGTATTTTGACCTTCATGCACTGTAACTTTGACTTAAGTCGCTTCTTAATTAGTCATTTTGAGCCCTCATTTTTGTGCGCTGGCTCGATTTTCTTGTGCGCTGGGAATGGGCGAGCAGTGCGCAATTGCATCAACTTGACTTTGCTGGCATTAGTTTAGGAGGTAGAGCGCTCGTCTTGGGATCGAGAGGTCACAGGTTCGATTCCCGGCTCCTCCAAGTTATATGTCCAAGTGTCGTTGGGCAAGACACTGAATCCCTAATGCCCCCAATAAGCAGGTAGGCGCCTTGTATGGCTGACTCCCGAACAGTGTGTGAGTGTGTGTGTGAATGGGTAAGTGTGAAGCACATTGTAAAGCGCTTTGGGAGGTCTTCATTGACTTGAAAAGCGCTATAAAAATGCAGACCATTTACCATTTTGTTTTTATTGTTTTTTTCACTTGCTTGTTTTATTGTTGTTTGATATTCTGTGTACAGCGAACTTGGGTGTCCTGAAGGGCGATTTGAAGTCAAATGTATTATTATAATTATTTCTATTGATATCAAGGTATCATGTGTTGGGCAGACAGCAAATCCTATCACTATGGCAGGTTAGGGAAGGCTTTGCATGATGGGTGGGCGTGACTGTGAGCGGCGACTGCGATAGGCTGGTGAATGTTGTCAATCAAACAGCCAGGGCGGGGCGGGAGCACAATTCAATGTTCCACCCACTTAAAACAAACTGCAACTACATGGCTACAGTTAGTTTTCAGTGAATAGTTACATTAAATATGAATTTATCAGTTCAATCGGACTCTAAGGAAAGTTAGAAGAGTGCATAGAAATGGTGCTCTGTGGATTATTATTAGGTTAGGCTGCAGGTCTGGCCTCCTGCTATGGCTAGGCTACTTAAAAACTCTCTTAAGCCACCCCTGAAGAGCCTGTATCTCAAAAACACCTACACCCATGAAACACATGCTCCGTGGATTGTTATTAGGTCTAAAAAGAGACTCAGGGGTGTAGGGTGAGAAAGTAATAGCGGGGCTGCGGGTCAGGCCTACTGCTATAACAACGTAGCAACTCTCATGATCCCCTCCTTACCAAGCCGGTATCTCACAAACACCAGATAAATTACAGAAAGAAAAGATAACATGGAGCTACAACTCGAGGAAAAACGCTAAATTCGGGCGGAGACCTAGCCCAATCGAGGAGCCCTGATGATACAGTTAGCCAGCCGCTCTCTAAATTGCTTTCTCTCACTGAAAGAAGCCCTCAAATGTCATTGTACTTAAGTATAATGACAATAAAGACAGCTCAACTGCAATTTTGTGTTCTGTTTTAATTTCAAGACCTTTAGTTGTTATTTTGTCACAGTTGTATACTCTCAGTCGATAAGGACAGGGCTTTTATGAAGGGGCATCGCTACTTAGCGGATTTTCAAAATTCGCGGGGGTAATGTCCCCATCTGCCGTGATAAGGGATAACAGTAACTTGAATATATTGCATGAAGAGCACTACCTACCATTGATGATCATCTTCAAGCAGGTGGCGCACGGCCGCCGAGAAAAGTACAGCTGACAGTCAGCCAGGTGGGCGGCATGTTGAAGAACGGCTGCCTGGCCCGCGTGCAGCTCATGTCCACTGTAGTGGAGCCCCACCACTTTCCTGTCCCGCACCACCACCAGACCCACGCTTCGGATCTAGGACACAGTCAGTAAATTAAAACCAGCATTACAATAAAAACTACGGTCATTTCAGGGCTACAGAACTAAGAGCTGCATGTTGTGTTAGGAAATGGCAACCGTACTATTGAGAATAGTGCCAGATTACAACACAGACGTGTCTTTATGTGTTGTTGTCATTGGTGGTTGACGTGGGAATGGCCCTCATTGCATTTGCTTGCTATCGTTCCTTTTGGATTAAAGGAAACTTCTGGGATTTGTCATTGATGCCGATGATACAGAGAGAGAAGTGTAGCGTTTTTAGTTAGACTTCTACTGCTGTTTAATGTATAAAATAAAGACTAATTTGTGGGTGTTGAAATATCGTATGTTGTGAATATAAAATAAATGACTGTTGAACCTCCCGTTTGGTTCACATATTACATAAATATTGGCAAAAACGTGGACTTATGTGAGAGAAATATTTCCAGACGTCACCGCACCTTTTTAAAGCCAAAGTGTTAAAGTTATATACTATTTCATACGCTGTTTTATCTTACGTAAAGTGAAATATACTTGTTCTAAAAACTGACTTTAGTGTTTGAGGGCAAACTCTGAGAGAAGGGTGTCGTAAACCGCCTTTTGCGTTGGAATTTGCCTTTCCTTCCATTCTGTGCAGATAACAATGACTTATCACCTCGCCTGGGGTGTTGGATATGTGCCTGGCACCGTCCTGTCTGTAGGGCGATGACCCCTCCTCCCATTCTTCAAATCATGGTTGGAAAATTTGCATCGACGATGGCGCGGACCAATCGGCAGAGGCTTGCTCATGGGGCGTGAACATTTCATCGGCATGATTTATAACAGAGGAAGACCCGGAAACCCCCTCGTCTTTCTACACACGATTGTAATTTGGCACGGAAAAATGAGCCGATTTGTTCAACTCTTTGATGAGGCTAAATAAATTGATATGTGGACTATACTCGTCGTTCGGCAGATTAAATTTCTCCGACTTCTGAATATGCTCCAACGGTAAGGGTTTAGACGAGACACGTGAAGTGTCTTCAGAGTCAGATTTCAGTATAATAAATGTTAAAACCTTACAGTGTTTAAAACGCAGCAAAAAAAGCAGTACAGAATTGACAGTATCACCTTGTAACTGTACACCTACCTGATTCTCATTCTGCTCCGGTTCCTCCTGAGGGAACAGTTCCAACCACAAACTCAACAAGCTGAACAGGTTTATCTTTGACAGCCTGGGGCCATGACCTGCACCACAGAAACACCATAAGGAACATGATAGGAACAGTTATGGGTTTTCCTAATGGCAAGTATAGAGAGAGAGAGAGAGAGAGAGAGAGAGAGAGAGAGAGAGAGAGAGAGAGAGAGAGAGAGAGAGAGAGAGAGAGAGAGAGAGAGAGAGAGAGGAAGATAGATAGATAGATAGATAGATAGATAGATAGATAGATAGATAGATAGATAGATAGATAGATAGATAGATAGATAGATAGATAGATAGATAGATAGATAGATAGATAGATAGATAGATAGATAGATAGATAGATAGATAGATAGATGTCTAGATAGATGTCTAGATGTCTAGATAGATTGATAGATAGATACCATAGAAAGATAGATAGACTGATAGACAGATAGACAGATAGATAGATAGATAGATAGATAGATAGATAGATAGATAGATAGATAGATAGATAGATAGATAGATAGATACCATAGAAAGATAGATAGATGGATACTGTAGATAGATAGATGGATACTGTAGATAGATAGATGTCTAGATAGATAGATAGATGGATACTGTAGATAGATAGATGTCTAGATAGATAGATAGATGGATACTGTAGATAGATAGATGTCTAGATAGATAGATAGATAGATAGATGTCTAGATAGATAGATAGATAGATAGATAGATAGATAGATAGATAGATAGATGTCTAGATAGATAGACTGATAGATACCATAGATAGATACCATAGATAGATACCATAGATAGATACCATAGAAAGATAGATACCATAGAAAGATAGATAGATGGATACTGTAGATAGATAGATGGATAGATAGATAGATACACAGACAGATACCATAGATGCCATAGATAGATAGATAGATACCATAGAAAGATAGATACCATAGAAAGATAGATAGATGGATACTGTAGATAGATAGATGTCTAGATAGATAGATAGATACCATAGAAAGATAGATAGATGGATAGATAGATAGACAGACAGATACCATAGATGCCATAGATAGATACCATAGAAAGATAGATAGATTGACAGATAGATAGATAGATACCATAGAAAGATAGATAGATGGATACTGTAGATAGATAGATGTCTAGATAGATGTCTAGATAGATGTCTAGATAGATGTCTAGATAGATGTCTAGATAGATGTCTAGATAGATGTCTAGATAGATGTCTAGATAGATGTCTAGATAGATGTCTAGATAGATAGATAGATAGATAGATAGATAGATAGATAGATAGATAGATAGATAGATAGATAGATAGATAGATAGATAGATAGATAGATAGATAGATAGATAGATAGATAGATAGATAGATAGATAGATAGATAGATAGATGGATGGATGGATAGATAGATAGATAGATAGATAGATAGATAGATAGATAGATAGATAGATAGATACCTTGCACTACGGCGACAGTCTGGCTGCTGGACTCTGTTGTGAGATGCACAGGTTGTCCTGGACCAGCCGGATTCTCTCTGCAGCATTCTTCCATCCAATTTATCCGATTTCCCACTCGGAACGTTAAACCAATCTAAAATAACTGTCCGGACAGGCTTCCCTGTTGAGATTCATGCATAAAGCATATTTACGCTGAATTGTTGACATCGGTCCCTGTTGACTGCAAGCACTGACATGGCCACTTTGCTACCTTTGAGTAGTCAAGGTCGAAAGTACGTACGCTGGACGTTTGTGCACTTTGGTGAACAAAACCGCTGCAAGCGTTCTTACGGGGGACTTTAGTGTCCCGTGTGAATTATGACGTACTAGCTTTGGTCTTTTTTTTAGTTTATAGATGAACACCGACGCGTTTGTCGGTCTCCTGGTTACTTCCGCAAATAGGGAGTGACGTCATAATTCCGCGACTATCTCACGCGCAACAAAACATTAACAAATATACCCGGACTTTTATACTAGTGTGGATAAACGCTATTTATCAGTAATGAAACAATGCACAGTAATCTGAAATTATTTTTTAATTTGCAAAAATTTGTCCTGTTGTCTTTTCTCCTGTCGGGTTACTCCTCTAGAGGTCGCTACAGCGGTATTGCGTGTGTAGGCTTGTGAGCTTTTTTATAAACAAAACATGTTAAAATTATTTACCACCTACAAATTAATGCTAAACATCATAGAGGATTTCTTGTAGATTCTATACAACATCCCAAAAATAACCAAAAATAAATTAAATTCAAGGACGGTCCATAAAAAAATAAAAGCTTCCTCATTCATGCGCTTTAACACTGACCAAATTTCTCAGTGCAGATTCATTTAAATCAAATTTATTGCAGGGCACTTACCTAATAGTACCATAGGAATTAAATATGAAATATGAATATATAAATACAAATCAAAATTGTAATAAGTTTCAACCCTATAGCTCAATTTAAATCAGTTTATTTTCTTGCCATTTTTTTGTCCACTGACGCTATTGCAGGAAACGTTAAAGACATTCGGTGTTCTTTAGCGCCTCCTAGTGGTAATATATGTGATTAGAAAACCAATATTATCCGAATGATAAGCAAAATACATGAACGATCATTTAAACAGGCATTCATGCCATGAGGCTCTTTAACTCCACCAGGGGGAGTAAAAGCCCACATTAAACCCCACCCCGACATTTGCATATTACTACACGAGGGCAAGGAAAAACTCAAAAACCTCAAGTCAAGTCAAGTCATGTTTACTTGTGACGCCCTTAATTACAAAGAGTCTCAAAGAGCTGCACAGACCACAGACTATTCCAAACTACTGACTATTATGACACCATCCCTGATCTAAAACCTACATGAGCGCAAAGAAAAACTCAAAAAGCTTAAATCAATTATTATTTATTTGTGTCGCCCTTAATCACAAAGAGTCTCAAAGCTGCAAAGACCACAGACTATAACAAACTACAGACTTTTATGACACCGTCCCCTGATCTAAAACCTACATGAGGGCAAGGAAAAACTCAAAAACCTCAAGTCAAGTCATTTTTATTTTCGACATCCTTAATTACAAAGAGTCTCAAAGAGCTGCACAGACCACATATTATTGCAAACTATAGACTATTATGACACTATCCCTGATCTAAAACCGTCATGAGGGAAAGGAAAAACTCAAAAACCTCAAGTCAAGTCATTTTTATTTTTGACATCCTTAATCACAAAGAGTCTCAAAGAGCTGCACAGACCACATATAATTGCAAACTACAGACTATTGTGACACTATCCCTGATCTAAAACCTACATGAGGGAAAGGAAAAACTCAAAAACCTCAAGTCAAGTCATTTTTATTTTCGACAAACTTAATTACAAAGAGTCTCAAAGGGCTGCAAAGACCACATATTATTGCAAACTACACACTAAAATGACACCATCCCTGATCTAAAACCTACATGAGGGAAAGGAAAAACTCAAAAACCTCAAGTCAAGTCATTTTTATTTTTGTCATCCTTAATTACAAAGAGTCTCAAAGAGCTGCACAGACCACATATTATTGCAAACTACACACTATTATGACACAATCCCTGATCTAAATCCTACATGAGGGCAAGCAAAAACTCAAAAACTTCAAGTCAAGTCAAGTTTATTTTTGACATCCTTAATCACAAAGAGTCTCAAAGAGCTGCACAGACCACATATTATTGCAAACTACAGACTGTAATGACACCATCCCTGATCTAAAACCTACATGAGGGAAAGGAAAAACTCAAAAACCTCTAGTCAAGTCATTTTTATTTTTGTCATCTTAATCACAAAGAGTCTCAAAGAGCTGCACAGACCACATATTATTGCAAACTACAGACTATTTTGACACCATCCCTGATGTAAAACCTACATGAGGGAAAGGAAAAACTCAAAGCCCCAAGTCAAGTCATTTTTATTTTTGACATCCTTAATCACAAAGAGTCTCAAAGAGCTGCACAGACCACATGTTATTGCAAACTACAGACTATAATTGTCATGATTACCCAAGTGGAGCCACCTGGGGTAATCAGGTGGCGCGCTGGAATGTGCTTCCTGATTGGTTAATGCTCCCTTTTTAAACGCGTTACGCGGAGAACTCTTGGTCGGAGATTACTTCTGTACCCCGTAAGACGCTCCCGATTACATGTGCCTTCTTGTTTACCTGATTCTGCCTGCCTTCCGCCGATCCGACCTGCCTCCGATCCGACCTGCTTTCGTCCCACGCTACGATCTTCTCTTCAGTCCTGGTAAACTCGACCTGCCTCCGCCCCCACGCTACGATTGATCACGTCTCCCGCTAACCCTTACGCTTCCCCAAATAAAGAATTGTACGAACGCTCTGGGGTCTCCTGCTCTGTTCTGGTCCGCCCTGACAATAATGACACTGTCCCCTGATCTAAAACCTACATGAGGGCAAGGAAAAACTCAAAAACCTCAAGTCAAGTCATTTTTATTTTCGACATCCTTAATTACAAAGAGTCTCAAAGAGCTGCACAGACCACATATTATTGCAAACTATAGACTATTATGACACTATCCCTGATCTAAAACCGACATGAGGGAAAGGAAAAACTCAAAAACCTCAAGTCAAGTCATTTTTATTTTTGACATCCTTAATCACAAAGAGTCTCAAAGAGCTGCACAGACCACATATAATTGCAAACTACAGACTATTGTGACACTATCCCTGATCTAAAACCTACATGAGGGAAAGGAAAAACTCAAAAACCTCAAGTCAAGTCATTTTTATTTTCGACAAACTTAATTACAAAGAGTCTCAAAGGGCTGCAAAGACCACATATTATTGCAAACTACACACTAAAATGACACCATCCCTGATCTAAAACCTACATGAGGGAAAGGAAAAACTCAAAAACCTCAAGTCAAGTCATTTTTATTTTTGTCATCCTTAATTACAAAGAGTCTCAAAGAGCTGCACAGACCACATATTATTGCAAACTACACACTATTATGACACAATCCCTGATCTAAATCCTACATGAGGGCAAGCAAAAACTCAAAAACTTCAAGTCAAGTCAAGTTTATTTTTGACATCCTTAATCACAAAGAGTCTCAAAGAGCTGCACAGACCACATATTATTGCAAACTACAGACTATAATGACACCATCCCTGATCTTAAACCTACACGAGGGAAAGGAAAAACTCAAAAACCTCTAGTCAAGTCATTTTTATTTTTGTCATCCTTAATTACAAAGAGTCTCAAAGAGCTGCACAGACCACATATTATTGCAAACTACACACTATTATGACACAATCCCTGATCTAAATCCTACATGAGGGCAAGCAAAAACTCAAAAACTTCAAGTCAAGTCATGTTTATTTTTGACATCCTTAATCACAAAGAGTCTCAAAGAGCTGCACAGACCACATATTATTGCAAACTACAGACTATAATGACACCATCCCTGATCTTAAACCTACACGAGGGAAAGGAAAAACTCAAAAACCTCTAGTCAAGTCATTTTTATTTTTGTCATCCTTAATTACAAAGAGTCTCAAAGAGCTGCACAGACCACATATTATTGCAAACTACACACTATTATGACACAATCCCTGATCTAAATCCTACATGAGGGCAAGCAAAAACTCAAAAACTTCAAGTCAAGTCATGTTTATTTTTGACATCCTTAATCACAAAGAGTCTCAAAGAGCTGCACAGACCACATATTATTGCAAACTACACACTATTATGACACAATCCCTGATCTAAATCCTACATGAGGGCAAGCAAAAACTCAAAAACTTCAAGTCAAGTCATGTTTATTTTTGACATCCTTAATCACAAAGAGTCTCAAAGAGCTGCACAGACCACATATTATTGCAAACTACACACTATAATGACACCATCCCTGATCTAAAACCTACACGAGGGAAAGGAAAAACTCAAAAACCTCTAGTCGAGTCATTTTTATTTTTGTCATCCTTAATCACAAAGAGTCTCAAAGAGCTGCACAGACCACATATTATTGCAATCTACAGACGATTTTGACACCATCCCTGATCTAAAACCTACATGAGGGCAAAGAAAAATTCAAAAACCTTATCATGAGGACATTGTTAGCATGAGACATAACTCATTCATAAGCTAATGAATATAAGTGTCTTTTAAGACAGATCGCAACGGTCCCACTGAGGTTGCAGATCGAATCCCAGTGGGCAGAGCATTCCACAGCACCAAGGCCAGAATGGAGAACCCTCTCGAAACTGCGGTCCCATAAAAGAACAACGGCGACCAGATAATGAAGGTGCCGTATTTGAGTCAATGATTGCTCAAGCGATAAACATCTGGTCATGCTGGATTGCCCTATCTTAGTTTTCAAACATCATGTTTCTATGTCGGGCAGCACGGCGGCGTAGTGGTTAGCACGTGTGCGGCATAGTTCTGTGGGAACCTCCTGAGTGGGTTCAAATCCAGCTCCAGACTTCCTGTGAGGAGTTTGTATGTTCTCCCCGTGCTTGCGTGGGTTTCCTCCGGGCACTCCGGTTTCCTCCCACATTCCAAAAAAACATGCATTTCAGGTGAATTGGCCGGTCCAAATTGTCCCTCGATGTGAATGAGCGAGTGAGTTGTCTGAGATCGAACCTCCTGTGTGGAGTTTGCATGTTCTCCCCATGCTTGCGTGCGTTTCCTCCGGGCACTCCGGTTTCCTCCCACATTCCAAAAAAACATGCATTTCATGTGAATTGGCCGGTCCAAATTGTCCCTAGGTGCGAATGAGCGAGTGAGTTGTCTGAGATCGAACCTCCTGTGTGGAGTTTGCATGTTCTCCCCGTGCTTGCGTGGGTTTCCTCCGGGCACTCCGGTTTCCTCCCACATTCCAAAAAAACATGCATTTCAGGTGAATTGGCCGGTCCAAATTGTCCCTCGATGTGAATGAGCGAGTGAGTTGTCTGAGATCGAACCTCCTGTGTGGAGTTTGCATGTTCTCCCCGTGCTTGAGTGGGTTTCCTCCGGGCACTCCGGTTTCCTCCCACATTCCAAAAAAAACATGCGTTTCAGGTGAATTGGCCGGTCCAAATTGTCCCTCGATGTGAATGAGCGAGTGAGTTGTCTGAGATCGAACCTCCTCTGTGGAGATTGCATGTTCTCCCCGTGCTTGAGTGGGTTTCCTCCGGGCACTCCGGTTTCCTCCCACATTCCAAAAAAAACATGTATTTCAGGTGAATTGGCCGGTCCAAATTGTCCCTAGGTGCGAATGAGCGAGTGAGTTGTCTGTCCCCGTGTGCCCTGCGATTGGCTGGCAACCAGTCCAAGGTGTCCCCTGCCCACTGCCCGATGATTGCTGGGATGGGCTCCAGCACCCCCGCGACCCTACTGAGGATAAGTGGTGCAGCTGATGAGATGAGATGAGATGTTTTTATGTCAGGCAAGTTCCCTGCCTGCTCTTTTATTGTGAAAGTCCCGCACCGGATATCACAGTGGTTGCACCCTCTCCTTCACAAGATACGTTATAAATCGACAGCAGAGGGCGCCCCCGAGCTCTTGGCATTTGCGCGCGGAGTTTATGGATTATTGAGAAGTGACCGATCAAATATTCATGGAGACTTTTGCGGAGGTTGAGGCACAACATGTGCCGGAGCAGAGCTTCCCTGCAGTGATCTTCCGACTGCCGCTCTTGCTGGGGGGAGCGATCCAAATATCGATATCATCCATAGTAGCGAAGTACTTGGATCGAATTGATACTATTAACCTGGGATCAATATTTCACTCAATTCCCTCAAAGGCTAGCTTCTCTATGTTGCTAGCATATCCCTTTCTACTGTCACTCAAGTTTACCCCAGAGTATGTGACTGACTGACCCAGCTTTAGCAACTCTCCCTACCTAGCCTGATTTTGCATCCTGCTGTCTATGCGTCCACACATACCAGGAGCTAAAAATATCAGAGGCAAACAGGAAACGCAGCACGGTGTGAAGTACAGAAAAGGACAATGTCAGGTATCACTTGTGTGTTAAAGAAGTCTGCTACTGTGGCAATACCACTAATTTACATAAACGCGTAGAAAAAGCCCACCCTGCAGAGAGCAATGAGCTGCAACGCAAAAAAGTAAACACGTCACCGTTCGTAAAGTACAGAAAAGGACAATGTCAGGTGTCACTTGTGTGTTAAAGTGGTCTGCTACTGTGGCAATACCACAAATTTACATAAACGCGTGGAAAAAGCCCACCCTGTAGAGAGCAACGAGCTGCAACCCAAAATGTAAACACGTCACCGTTCGTAAAGTAAAGAAAAGGACAATGTCAGGTGTCACTTGTGTGTTAAAGTGGTCTGCTACTGTGGCAATACCACTAATTTACATAAACACATGGAAAAAGCTCCTCCTGCAGGGAGCAATGAGCTGCAACGCAAAAAAAGTAAACACGTCACCGTTCGTAAAGTACAGAAAAGGACAATGTCAAGTGTCGCTTGTGTGTTAAAGTGGTCTGCTACTGTGGCAATACCACTACTTTACATAAACGCGTAGAAAAAGCTCACCCTGCAGAGAGCAATGAGCTGCAACGCAAAAAAGTAAACACGTCACCGTTCGTAAAGTACAGAAAAGGACAATGTCAGGTGTCACTTGTGTGTTAAAGCGGTCTGCTACTGTGGCAATACCACTAATTTACATAAACGCATGGAAAAAGCTCACCCTGCAGAGAGCAATGAGCTGCAACGCAAAAAAGTAAACACGTCACCGTTCGTAAAGTACAGAAAAGGACAATGTCAGGTGTCACTTGTGTGTTAAAGCAGTCTGCTACTGTGGCAATACCACTAATTTACATAAACACGTGGAAAAAGCTCACCCTGCAGAGAGCAATGAGCTGCAACGCAAAAAAAGTAAACACGTCACCGTTCGTAAAGTACAGAAAAGGACAATCTCAGGTATCACTTGTGTGTTAAAGCGGTCTGCTACTGTGGCAATATCACTAATTTACATAAACGCGTGGAAAAAGCCCACCCTGCAGGGAGCAATGAGCTGCAACGCAAAAAAAGTAAACACGTCACTGTTCGTAAAGTCTCCAGTTACCTGACTTGTTCTGATCTCCGATCACGCTCTGTTCTCCTGTACCGGCTACCTGACTTGCTTCCTATCTTCGACCACGCTCCGTTCTCCCGTCCCAGCTACCCGACTTGCTTCCGATCCCCGACCAGGCTTCGTCCTCGAGGGCTTCCCGCAATATGGTGCTCGCTGTGCGGTCTTTTTCCTTTTCAAAGCATTGTGTGAACCGTTACGCATTTGGGTCCACTGTTGGTACCGGTTCTAACAATTTTTGGTAGTTTTTCTGTAGTAATGTTTTTGTTTTAGACATACAAATGGACCATGGCACCCAAAACATTTTTTATTCGTAGTACTTTGTGTCTCCAATATAAATATAAATATAAAATAAATATATTAAAATACACCGTTCACTAAATTGTTCAAACCTGCATTCTCTTAACATTGCGCGTTCGAGACCGGCATTTCCACACGGGGGCAAATTTAATTTCTTAAACAATTTAACTAAGTGAACTCCATCGAATTAGCCGAATTAGTGTCGCTCGAGTCTCTGTCCAGCCTCCTCTCTCTATCTTCTGCCTTTCTTCTCCTGGCCCACGTTTTTTTCCCACAAGCTGGTGTGCCGGCCCCTCCCGTGGGCGTGCCAGGAAAGCCCCCTCGCCTCGATGTCTGAAATGCTCAAAACATCCCAGAGTGTTTCTACGTCACCAGGGCCGTCGAGAAGTGCTGATTATCTTATCAGCCCTTTTTCCCAGTTCCCCGCCTTTCCTGTGAACATCATTCTTCACTAGGTGGCATCGACCTGCCTCACAGCCCAGCCAGTGAATATCTTTTGGATTAAATGTCATTTGTATTTGATCGTACAAAATCCTTTATAGTCAAATGTATAAAATCCTTCAGAAGGCACATATTGACCAAACTTATACATTTTATATCTGCAGAACAGGGTACTGCAGCTCCTGGCCACTTACTCCTCCAAGCAGACGAATCCAATCTTCAGAAGTCATTGCATTTATTTGAGTTCTATTTATAAGTTGCACCAGAAGCCCTTTAAAGTGGGCCTCGTTGAAAATGAACATTTTTAGTATCTCTCATTCCAAAGGGCATACCTGTCGCCCTTATAAACTGTCGAATTTTTATTTACAAAGTACAAAATAATCTCGCACCATATTTTTTTTTCAAACGTGTTTATTTATGTCGTTTAACATGTTATATTGTACATGCGTTTCGTTATATATATCGTTAATTAACATTTTCTCATGATTGCCGATTGAGTGCAGCTGCGGCGGCTTGATTGGCAGCTGATTGGTGGACACTCTCTTTTCAAACCCCCGGCTTCCTCTTGGAAGCTGTCAGATCGTTATGCAAACTGTTACTTTCAGCTCGGTAAGCCTTTTCGTCCGACTTCGTTCCTGCCCTGCTTTTTTTCTGCCCGATCTTTGTTGCCAACCTATTTCCGGACCTGACTTCACCCTACCTATCCTGTTTTGCCTGCCTGCCTCCTGCTACCGACCTTTAATCTCCAGTCCCGGCCAACGACTTGCTATTCCCGCCTGTCTCCGATCCTTCTCGCCAAATTATGAATTCATTTTTTGCATTTAATTATTGTTGGTAATATACTGATTAAAGGGATAACCACAAACCTGTCTTTTTTCATTTTCTCCTTTTATACTTCCTTTTTTTCTTAACTTCTTTATACAACATAATTTAATGCATCAAAGCAAGTGAGCCGTTGGAGAGCCGGCTCTCTTTTATGAGTTGAGCCGAAAAAGCCGGTTCTCTAAAAAGAGACGGACTTCCTTTGACTACACAACTACCACGGAATGATGCATGATGGGAAATCCCCAGGCGGCAGACGCATGCGCACAGTAGCATCAAAAGCTTGCTTCATTTGCAACAAAAAAATCGATACCGAGATAGAGGCTACCGCGGCGAACTCTTTGTACGGCAAAAACGTACAGGTTGACAGGTATGAAAGGGGGATGGTGTCAAATAGGCGGCCCGCGGGCCGGATCAGGCCCGCTAAGGGATTGAATCCGGCCCGCGAGACAACACTCAGAGAAGCGCAAGAGAAAAACAAGCTGCAGGTTGAAATATGTCCACTTGATGTTGCCAAAGCCAGGTGCCTCGAACAAAGACACGGTACTCTCTCTCTCTCTCTCTCTCTCTCTCTCTCTCTCTTCCACCCCTTTTCTCCCACTCTCTGTCTCTGTCTCTTTCACTCTCTGTGTCTCTATTTTTCTCTTCCTTTGTTGCTCTTTGTCTTTTTCTCTCTCTGTATTTTTTTAACTTCATTTGCTCTAACTTCTTTTTTTCCTTTTCTCTCTTTTCTCTTTCTCTCTTCCAACCTTTCACGCTTTCTTTTCTCTTTTCTCTACTTCTGTCTTTCTATTTCTCTTTGGATTTCTTTCTTCCTCTCCCTTTCTTTCCCCCCTCTCTCACGACTTTTTATCTTTTTTGTTTCTCACGCTCTCTCCCTCTCTCTCTTTTCCACCCCTTTTCTCCCACTCTCTGTCTCTGTCTCTTTCACTCTCTGTGTCTCTCTTTTTCTCTTCCTTTATTGCTCTTTCTCCCGCTTTGTCTTTTTAACTTCATATGCTCTAACTTCCTTTTTTCCTTTTCTCTCTTTTCTCTTTCTCTCTCCCTACCTTCCGCGCTTTCTTTTCTCTTTTCTCTCCTTCTGTCTTTCTATTTCTCTTTGGATTTTTTTCTTCCTCTCCCTTTCTTTCCCCCCCTCTCTCACGACTTTTTCTCTTTTGTTTCTCACGCTCTCTCCCTCTCTCTCTTTTTCTTTCTTTCTCCCGCTCTCTATCCTTTTCCCTCCCTTTCTTTTTCTTTAATCTACTGGTCCGGCCCCCGACAGAATGTTTGTTCTATCGTGTGCCCCCCACCCCGAGTTCGAATGAGTTTGACACCCCTGAACGTTTCCTGGCGTAAAATATCAGTATCGGATCGATACCATTATCCCCCCCCCCCCCCCCCCCCCCTACCTCGCGTGCGTGGATGCGCCCCCCCTGCCACACACACACGCACACACCTCCCCCCACCCGCGCCGCAGTACAGTCGCCCGCTCCAGCGCTACCAAGATGCCAGCGCCTCGCTGAACATCCACCCCGGCATCCGCATCCTCTCCCCCGCGAAGCCCTTACTCCAAACCCCGGGGAGGCGTCGATCCCTGCGGCCGCTCCGTCACTAATATGCAATGTCTTTCCGCGCAGACAACCGCCGCGTACCGCCGACTTCCCGCTAGGGCATCCGCATGCCTGCCCGCTCCTCTCCCCGCGCCGCGCGCCACCAGACGACGCCATTCGAAGTGGAGCGCTGCCGGGCGCTCTCCCTTCCGGACCTCCTCTTCTCCTCCATCTTCATCCGCCGCTGCTGAGCATCCCGAAGCGGAGGTGGTCCTCATCCGGGCGCGCGTGGACGACGACGGGGAGGAGGAAGACGTCGAGGAAGCGGGCTGGTTTCTCGTGCATCTTCACGGAGGGAAGCCCGAGAACTGGACGTTTCCTCCGGCGTGCCAAGAGGGGGGCGGGCCGGCCCCCATGCGGCGGCGGAAATTGAGGCTGCCGCATCTGGTGCGCCTCTCGCCCCGCTCTCCTTTCTACTCTCCCCCTCTCTCGGCCAAATCCATGCGGTTTATTTGGAAGAAGATTTTCAGAAAAGGATCGCATATGCTGCAGTGTCTTTGTGGCAGGAGCCTGAAGAAGACCAAGAACCCGACCGGTGAGTAGGACCGCCTGCGCGCCGGAGACCGTCGGGGAACGCTGCTTGGCCGGACGGTTCGACCGCTCGCTGCTGTTTGCGCCGCGGTGGCGCGGCGAGTGGAGACGGGGGAGAGAACGAAGGAGAGAAAGACACGCGGGGAGAAAGAGAGAGGGAAAGACAGAGAGAGAAGGAGGGAGAGAGGGAGAGAAAGAAAGCGAGAGAGAGAGCGAGAGAAAGAGAAAGAAAGAAAAAGGGTAAGAGAGTGAAAAAGAGGGGGAGAAAAGAAAGTGAGACATAAAGAGAGAAAGAGAGGGAAAAAAGAAGAAAAGAGAGTGAGCGAGAGGGTGGAGAGAAAGAAAGTAAGAGAAAGAGAGAGAAAGAGAAAAGGAAAGAGGGAAATACAGAAATAGTGAAGCGGAGAGAAAAGGAGAGATAGAAAAGGAGGGAAATTAAAAAGAGAATAATGAGAGAAAGAAAGAGAAAGAAAGTTAGATAGAGAGAGATAAACTAGAAAAAGAAGAAGAAAGTAACAGAAAGAAAGAGGAAGAGGGACAGAGAGAGAGAGAGAGAGGAAGAGGAAGATAGAGAAATAGAGAAAGAACAAAAGAGAGATACAGAGAGAGAGAAAGAAAGAGAGTAAGAGAGTGAAAAAGAGGAGGAAAGAAAGAATGTGAGATATAAAGAGAGAAAGAGAGAGAAAAAAGAAGAAAAGAGAGTGAGCGAGAGGGTGGAGAGAAAGAAAGTAAGAGAAAGAGAGAGAAAGAGAGAAGGAAAGAGGGAAATAAAGAAAGAGTGAAGCGGAGAGAAAAGGAGAGATAGAAATTAAAAAGAGAGAAATAATGAGAGAAAGAAAGAGAAAGAAAGTTAGATAGAGAGAGATAAACCGGAAAAGGAGCAAGAAAGTAACAGAAAGAAAGAGGGACAGGGAGAAAGAGTGGAAGAATAATATAGAGAAATAGAGAAAGAACAAAAGAGAGATACAGAGAGAGAGAGAAAGAGAGTAAGAGAGTGAAAAAGAGGGGGGGAGAAAGAAAGTGAGATATAAAGAGAGAGAGAGAAAAAAGAAGAAAAGAGAGTGAGCGAGAGGGTGGAGAGGAAGAAAGTAAGAGAAAGAGAGAGAAAGAGAAAAGGAAAGAGGGAAATACGAGAGATAACTAGAAAAAGAGGAAGAAAGTAACAGAAAGAAAGCGGAAGAGGGACAGGGAGAAAGAGTGGAAGAAGAAGATAGAGAAAGAGAGAAAGAACAAAAGAGATATACAGAGAGAGAGAGAGAGAGAGAGAGAAAGGAAGAGGGGGAGAAAAGAAAGTGAGACATAAAGAGAGAAAGAGATGGAAAAAAGAAGAAAAGAGAGTGAGCGAGAGGGTGGAGAGAAAGAAAGCAAGAGAAAGAGAGTGAAAGAGAGAAGGAAAGAGGGAATTACAGAAAGAGTGAAGCAGAGAGAAAAAAGGAGATAGAAAAGGAGGGAAATTAGAAAGAGAGAAATAATGAGAGAAAGAAAGAGAAAGGAAGTTAGATGGAGAGAGATAAACTAGAGAAAGAGGAAGAAAGTAACAGAAAGAAAGAGGAAGAGGGACAGAGAGAGAGAGAGAGAGTGGAAGAAGAAGATAGAGAAAGAGAGAAAGAACAAAAGAGAGATACAGAGAGAGAGAGAAAGAAAGAGAGTAAGAGAGTGAAAAAGAGGGGGAAAGAACGTGAGATATAAAGAGAGATAGAGAGAAAAAAGAAGAAAAGAGAGTGAGCGAGAGGGTGGAGAGAAAGAAAGTGAGAGAAAGAGAGAGAAAGAGAAAAGGAAAGAGGGAAATACGAGAGATAAACTAGAAAAAGAGGAAGAAAGTAACAGAAAGAAAGCGGAAGAGGGACAGGGAGAAAGAGTGGAAGAAGAAGATAGAGAAAGAGAGAAAGAACAAAAGAGATATACAGAGAGAGAGAGAGAGAGAGAGAAAGCAAGAGAGAGCGAGAGAAAGAGAGAAAGGAAGAGGGGGAGAAAAGAAAGTGAGACATAAAGAGAGAAAGAGAGGGAAAAAAGAAGAAAAGAGAGTGAGCGAGAGGGTGGAGAGAAAGAAAGCAAGAGAAAGAGAGAGAAAGAGAGAAGGAAAGAGGGAAATACAGAAAGAGTGAAGCGGAGAGTAAAGGAGAGATAGAGAAGGAGGGAAATTAAAAAGAGAGAAATAATGAGAGAAAGAAAGAGAAAGAAAGTTAGATGGAGAGAGATAAACTAGAGAAAGAGGAAGAAAGTAACAGAAAGAAAGAGAAAGAAAGAGAAAGAAAGTTAGATGGAGAGAGATAAACTAGAGAAAGAGGAAGAAAGTAACAGAAAGAAAGAGGAAGAGGGACAGGGAGAAAGAGTGGAAGAAGAATATAGAGAAATAGAGAACAAAAGAGAGATACAGAGAGAGAGAGAGAGAGAGAGAGAGAGAGAGAGAAAGATAGAGAGTAAGAGAGTGAAAAAGAGGGGGAGAAAAGAAAGTGAGACATAAAGAGAGAAAGAGAGGGAAAAAAGAAGAAAAGAGAGTGAGCGAGAGCATGGAGAGAAAGAAAGTGAGAGAAAGAGAGAGAAAGAGAGAAGGAAAGAGAGAAATACAGAAAGAGTGAAGCGGAGAGAAAAGGAGAGATAGAAAAGGAGGGAAATTAAAAAGAGAGAAATAATGAGAGAAAGAAAGAGAAAGAAAGTTAGATGGAGAGAGATAAACTAGAGAAAGAGGAAGAGGGAGAGAGAGAGAGTGGAAGATGAAGATAGAGAAATAGAGAAAGAACAAAAGAGAAATACAGAGAGAGAGAGAGAGATAAAGAGAGTAAGAGAGTGAAAAAGAGGGGGAGAGAAAGAACGTGAGATATAAAGAGAGAGAGAGAAAAAGAAGAAAATAGAGTGAGAGAGAGGGTGGAGAGAAAGAAAGTGAGAGAAAGAGAGAGAAAGAGAGAAGGAAAGAGGGAAATAGAGAAAGAGTGAAGCAGAGAGAAAAGGAGAAATAGAAAAGGAGGGAAAGGAGAAGGAGAGAAATAATAAGAGAAAGAAAGAGAAAGAAAGTTTGATAGAGAGAGATAGACCAGAGAAAGAGGAAGAAAATAACAGAAAGAAAGAGGTAGAGAGAGAGAGAGAGAGAGAGAGAGAAAGAATAAAAGAGAGATACAGAGAGAGAAAGAGAGAGAGAGAGGGAGAGTAAGAGAGGAAGAGAGAGAGAGAAAGAGAGGAAGAGAGAGAGAAAGAGAGAGAGAGAGATGACAGAGAGACAGAGATGGACAGAGAGAGAGAGATAAAGGGAGATATAGAGAAAGGGAGCAACAGAGAGAGGAAGAGAGGAGGAAAATGATACAGAAAGACAAAGAGACAGATAGAGAGAAAGAGTATGAAAGAGTTAAAAAAGAGAGAAAAAGAGAGAGAGAGAAAGTAAACAAATAGAGATAGAGGGATAGAGAGGGAAAAGAGGGATAACGAGTGAAAGAGAAAGCGAGAGAACCAAAAGCTAGAGAGAGAGAGCTAGCACGGGAAAAAGGAGACAGAAAGAGATAGCAAATGATAAAAAGTGAGAGTAAGAGAGGAAAAGAGAGAGAGGGGGGGGGGTGACAAAGAAAGATCAAGGTAGAAAGAGCTAGAGCGAAAGAGAAAAAACGAGAGGGATTGAAAGTGAGAAAGAGTGAGTGAAAGAAAGAAAAAAACAGAGAGAGGGAAAGGGAGGGAGAGTAAGAGTGTGAAAATCAAAGAGTGAGAGATAAAGAAACTGAAAGCGAAAAAGAAACTAAGAGAAAGAGAGAGGGAGGGAAGAAGGTTTGTGTGTGGTGCGATACCTCATATTTTGTCACCGGGTGCTCAAAAAGTGTGCGTGCCAGTGACGCTGCAGTCGGATGCTCAGTCGGATTTTGCGCTCGTCCCAACTTGTCAGCTTGCTGACATGAGGAATTACGCGGTCTTACTGTTCTCATTTGGCCGTTCACGAACCCTGCGTCCTTGCCTCGGACCGATGTGGCCCGGAGGAAGGAGGGGCTTCCTCCAGCCTGAACTAGACTCCCACTCGGGGTTGATTGGCCAACAACAACTCTGGCAAGATGAACTGGCGAAAGAGAAAGAGAGAGAGAGAAAGCTAGAGCAAAAGAGAGAAAAAGAAAGAAAAGAAGAGAGAGAGAAAGAGAAAGAGAAGAAGAGAAAGAGAAAGAGAGAAAAAGACAGATGTATAGTGAGAAAAAGAGAAGAGAAGGAGAGAGAGAGAAAGAGAGAGAAAGGGAGTGAAATAGAAAGAAAAAAGAAAAGATCGAGATAAATAGTAAAAAATAGGGAAAGATAGAAAGAGAAAAATAGAGAAAAGAAAACGTTTGGAGGAGATCAAGAAAGAAAGAGAGAAAAAGAGACAGACAGAGAGAAAGCTAGAGCAAAAGAGAGAAAAAGACTGATATATAGCGAGAAAAAGAAAGAGAAGAAGAGAGAGAGCAAGAGAAAGAGAAAAAAACAGATGTATAGTGAGAAAAAGAGAAGAGAAGGCGAGAGAAAGAGAGAGAAAGGGAGTGAAATAGAAAGAAAGAAGAACAGATCGAGATAAATAGTAAAAAATAGGGAAAGATAGAAAGAAAAAAATAGAGAAAAGAAAACGTTTGAAGGAGAACAAGAAAGAAAGAGAGAAAAAGAGACAGAGAGAGAAAGAGAGCCAGGGCTAGAAAGCTCGAGAGAATGAGGGAAAAAGAGCAAGAGAGAGGGGGGAAGAAAAAGTTAGAAAGTCAGAAAAGTGAGAAAGAGAGGGAGACAGAGAGAAAGCTAGAGCGAAAGAGAGAAAAAGAAAGAGAAGAAGAGAGAGAGAAAGAGAAAGAGAGAAAAAGACAAATGTATAGTGAGAAAAAGAGAAGAGAAGGAGAGAGAAAGCTAGAGCGAAAGAGAGAAAAAGAAAGAGAAGAAGAGAGAGAGAAAGAGAAAGAGAGAAAAAGACAGATGTATAGTGAGAAAAAGAGAAGAGAAGGAGAGAGAGAGAAAGGGAGTGAAATGGAAAGAAAAAAGAAAAGATCGAGATAAATAGTAAAAAATAGGGAAAGATAGAAAGAGAAAAATAGAGAAAAGAAAACGTTTGGAGGAGATCAAGAAAGAAAGAGAGAGAAAGAGAAAGAAAGAGAAAGGGAGCCAGGGCTAGAAAGCTCGAGAGAATGAGGGAAAAAGAGCAAGAGAGAGGGGTGAAAAAAAGTTAGAAAGTCAGAAAAGTGAGAAAGAGAGGGAGATAGAGAGAAAGCTAGAGCAAAAGAGAGAAAAAGAAAGAGAAGAAGAGAGAGAGAAAGAGAAAGAGAAAAAGACAGATGTATAGTGAGAAAAAGAGAAGAGAAGGAGAGAGAGAGAAAGGGAGTGAAATAGAAAGAAAAAAGAAAAGATCGAGATAAATAGTAAAAAATAGGGAAAGATAGAAAGAGAAAAATAGAGAAAAGAAAACGTTTGGAGGAGATCAAGAAAGAAAGAGAGAAAAAGAGACAGACAGAGAGAAAGCTAGAGCAAAAGAGAGAAAAAGACTGATATATAGCGAGAAAAAGAAAGAGAAGAAGAGAGAGAGAAAGAGAAAGAGAGAAAGACAGATGTATAGTGAGAAAAAGAGAAGAGAAGGAGAGAGAGAGAAAGGGAGTGAAATAGAAAGAAAGAAGAAAAGATCGAGACAAATAGTAAAAAATAGGGAAAGATAGAAAGAGAAAAATGGAGAAAAGAAAACGTTTGGAGGAGAACAAGAAAGAAAGAGAGAAAAAGAGACAGAAAGAGAAAGAGAGCCAGGGCTAGAAAGTATGCCTGCAGGTTACCCAATGTGATCATGGGCCTCTGGGTTGCTTCACTGATTAGTTTTCTCCTTGTTTTGACCAAGGGTTTAGAGCACAGGTGTCAAAAAGGCGGCCCGCGGGCCAGTTTAGGCCCGCTAAGGGATTGAATCTGGCCCGCGAGACAACACTCAGAGAAGCGCAAGAGAAAAACAAATAGGTCAATTTGATGTTGCCAGTGCCAGGTGCCTCTTACAGGGACACTGTACATGTATTTATCTCTCTCTCTCTCTCTCTCTCTCTCTCTCTCTCTCTCTCTCTCTCTCTCTCTCTCTCTCTCTCTCTCTCTCTCTCTCTTTCTTTTCCACCCTTTTTTCCACTCTGTCTCTGTCTCTTTCACTCTCTGTGTCTCTCTTTTTCTCTTCCTTTGTTGCTCTTTGTCTCTTTCTCTCTCTGTGTCCTTTCACCTCTTTTCTCTAACTTCCTTTTTTCCTTTTCTCTCTTTTCTCTTTCTCTCTTCATACCCTTTGCGCTTTCTTTTCTCTTTTCTCTCCTGTCTTTCTATTTCTCTTTGGATTTCTTTCTTCCTCTCCCCTACTTCTCCCCCTCTCTTACGACTTTTTATCTTTTGTTTCTCACGCTCTCTCCCTCTCTCTCTTTTTCTTTCTTTGTCCCGCCCTCTCTCCTTTTCCTTCACTCTTTCTCTTATTTCTTTATCTCTCTTTTTCTTTCTCTTTCATCTCCTAGTCCGGCCCCCGACAGAATGTTTGTTCTATCGTGTGGCCCCGAGTTCAAATGAGTTTGACACCCCTGGTTTAGAGGGACAGCCGGGTCTTGGTGGGTTTCTAGTGGTTTTATGTTCTCCTCCAAGTCTTTCCTGTTGTGTTCTTTGGTCTTTATTCCGTCTGTTCTCCGGTGTCCCCTTTCACAGCCCTATAGCCCCATCACAGAGCAGGTTCATTCAAACTGAGACTTAATGACGCACTGGTGCACTGTGTTTGTTAATAATAGTCATTTTGGTCAACATTGGATCATTCAGTCATTAGGGAACATCTAGGGTCAGTTAGATGAGCAGGGGGCCAATATTTTTGCAACATCTACTTTTCCGTTTTTTTCCGTTGCGGATATCATCTCAAATGTCACACGATGTTGATTATTTAAAACATATTATCAGGGGTTTTTTTGTTTTATTTTGAAGCCTGAAAAATCGCAATAAGACAAAAATTTTTTTTAGGGGGGCGATACTTTTGCTAGTCACTGTCATATCCTCATTGATGTTTTCAATGAGCAGCCTTAAGAAATGAGTTCCCCACCTCCTGCCAGCTCCATAATATTTATAGAGCACTTGAAATGAAACCCAATCAAAAGAAAGTGTCCAAATAAATCAAACCTAAAACTTCCCACTCTGCTCAATTGCTAGAGGAATTGAGAAAAGCGAGCGCTACATCAATACAAATCCAAGATCAACTATAACTCAAGAGCACAACATACAGGGTTCATAAAGACTCAGCATTCATAATGGCCACGCCCCGAAAGCTGTGTCTGCTGTTGACTGTACAACCCCAAAAGTATGTTATATTTCACTCCATGATTGCTAAACAACCTCCCACAATTCATTCACATTTCTTGGTTTTGCTTCACAAACGGCATTTTTGATGTGATTCCACAAGTTCCTCATCGGATGGAGATCTGGGGATAGGGCTTGTCAAGAACCGGAACAGGAGGAGAACCCAAATGCGTGACGTTTTTGGGGCAGATGCATGTGAACACAAAACGCCAGTGATTCGGCGATAGCTGGGCGAAAGACAGAAGTCTGGAGTGGAACAACAGAAAGCAAGGGACCAACGAGATCGATACAAGTTAAACGAGCCGATACCGGACAGATGATGTCGATACTGGACAGAACAGGAGTGAAAGGATTGATAACAGATACAGGAGACTGGAGACCGAAATCAAAACAGGACGAAACAGACAGGATACACAAACGGGATACCGGACAGAGTCAAAAGCCACGTCTTGCGGATGCAGGGGTTCGTTGACGGACTGACAAAGGGTGAGTGAGAGTACTGAGCTTAAATAGAAGGGAAGCCAATCTGTCAAAGAGACACAGCTGGCGCCAATTGGGCGCCATGGCAACTGTGACAGGGCTGGCCACTCTATAACATTAATTTTATCCGTTTGAAACCAAGACTTTGCTCGTCTAACTCGATGTTTGGGGTCATTGTTTAGGTGAAAAATCTGGAGGTGCCAGATTCACCACCTCCTCGCCGAAAGGCGCCACCATGTCTAAAGGAAACTCATATCAGCAAAGCAATGCCAACCAACGAGATCGATACAAGTTCAACGAGCCGATACCGGACAGATGATGTCGATACCGGACAGAACAGGAGTGAAAGGATTGATAACCGATACAGGAGACTGGAGACAGATATCAGACAGGACGAGAATGACGGGCATGATACCAGACACTGGGGACCGAAATCAAAACAGGGCGAAACAGACAGGATACACAAACGGGATACCGGGCAGAGTCAAAAGCCACGTCTAGGGGGTGCAGGGGTTCATTGACGGAGTGACAAAGGGTGAGTGAGAGTACTGAGCTTAAATAGAAGGGAAGCCAATCTGTCAACGAGCCGCAGCTGGCGCCAATTGGGCGCCATGGTAACTGTGACAGGGCTGGCCACTCTATAACATTAATTTATTCGTTTGAAACCAAGACTTTGCTCGTCTAACTCGATGTTTGGGGTCATTGTTTAGGTGAAAAATCTGGAGGTGCCAGATTCACCACCTCCTCGCCGAAAGGCGCCGCCATTTCTAAAGGAAACTCATATCAGCAAAGCTTATCAGCTCAAAACGATGCCGATTAACGAGATCGATACAAGTTACAGGAGCCGATACCGGACAGATGATGTCGATACCGGACAGAACAGGATTGAAAGGATTGATAACAGATACAGGAGACTGGAGACCGAAATCAAAACAGGACGAAACAGACAGGATACACAAACGGGATACCGGACAGAGTCAAAGGCCACGTCTATCGGGTCCAGAGGTTTGTTGACGGACTGACAAAGGGTGAGTGAGAGTACTGAGCTTAAATAGAAGGGAAGCCAATCCGTCAACTAGCCGCAGCTGGCGCCAATTGGGCGCCATGGCAACTGTGACAGGGCTGGCCACTCTATAACATTAATTTATTCGTTTGAAACCAAGACTTTGCTCGTCTAACTCGGTGTTTGGGGTCATTGTTTAGGTGAAAAATCTGGAGGTGCCAGATTCACCACCTCCTCGCCGAAAGGCGCCACCATGTCTAAAGGAAACTCATATCAGCAAACATTAATTTGATTCATTTCAAAACCAAGACTTTGCTTGTCTACTTCATTTTTTCATATGCACGACATCCCATGGGCGTGTTGACTCCTCCCCTGGGGCGGGTCAGGTGCCAGATTCACCACCTCCTCGCCGAAAGGCGCCGCCATGTCTAAAGGAAACTCATATCAGCAAAGCTTATCAGCTCAAAACTGAGTACCTGTTATAGTCAAATGTATAAAATCTTTCAGGAGGCGCCAACATAAAAGGCCAAGTTGGGCACAACATGTACAGTGGCTTGCGAAACTATTTGGCCCCTTTGAACAGTATCTCACACCTGCCTGGTGTGTTCCTCGTTCTTCATGATGCTCTCTGCGCTTTAAACAGACCTCTGAGACCATCACAGCGCAGGTGCATTGATACAGAGACTTGATTCCACACAGGTGGATTCCATTTATCATCGTTAGTCATTTAGATCCACATTGGATTAGTCGGAGATCCTCACTGAACTTCTGGACAGAGTTTGGACCCTTATTTTGCATTTGCGCCATTATTCTGCCTGCATCTAAACGGTGAACGGACATTTTTCCGGCGATTCCGACTGTCACACACTCAACACCGGAGATGGCAACCTGAAATGACAGAGACGGAACATGCGTGACGTCTCGGGGACATCACTTCCTCAGCATTTGTTGACCCGAATTAACGTCACGTGTGAAGGTCAACTGGATCTAGTGCTGAAATCAGTCTCTCCCGAAATAAAATGAGTATTGAGGCTCATTTTGACTGCTATTTTGATACTAAATAATGGTATCAAAACAAGGTGTAAGCAAAGTATTTTTGTAAAAATGTCCCAAAATACTGCAAACAGACTATTTACCTTCGAGGTGGATAAGTGTCCGCTTATTGTGTGTATACCTACGCTGATCCTTACTGTTCACCCGATTGAATTGCTCTGGCTGCTTTGCTCGAGTTTTGGGGGGGTTTACAGTTTGTTCTGTGGGTTTTCATCATAATGGTTTCAAAACAAGGTGTAAGCAAACTCCTTTTGTAAAAATGTCCCAAAATACGGCAAACCAGGATACCAACTATTTACCTTCGAGGTGGAGAAGTGCCCGCGCCTTGTGTGTATACCTACGCTGATTTTTACTGCTCACCCAATCAAATTGCTCTGGCTGCTTTACTCGAGTTTTGGGGGGTTTACGGTTTGTTCTGTGGGTTTTCATCACAATGGTTTCCAAACAAGGTGCAAGGAAAGTCCTTTTGTAAAAATGTGCCAAAATACTGCAAACGAGGATACCAACTATTTACCTACGAAGTGGAGAAGTGCCCGCGCCTTGTGTGTATACCTAAACTTATTTTTACCGCTCACCCAATCAAATTGCTCTAGCTGCTTTGCTCGAGTTTTGGGGGGTTTACAGTTTGTTCTGATGGTTTTCATTATAATGGTTTCAAAACGGTGCAAGCAAAGTCATTTTGTAAAAATGTGCCAAAATACGGCAAACTCGGATTCCAACTATTTACCTTCGAAGTGGAGAAGTGCCTGCGCCCTGTGTGTATACCTAAACTAATTTTTACCGCTCACCCAATCAAATTGCTTTAGCTGCTTTACTCGAGTTTTGGGGGGTTTACAGCTTGTTCTGTGGGTTTTCATCATAATGGTTTCGAAACAAGGTGCAAGCAAAGTCATTTTGTAAAAATGTGCCAAAATACGGCAAACTTGGATTCCAACTATTTACCTACGAAGTGGAGAAGTGCCCGCGCCTTGTGTGTATACCTAAACTTATTTTTACCGCTCACCCAATCAAATTGCTCTAGCTGCTTTGCTCGAGTTTTGGGGGGTTTACAGTTTGTTCTGATGGTTTTCATTATAATGGTTTCAAATTGGTGCAAGCAAAGTCATTTTGTAAAAATGTGCCAAAATACTGCAAACGAGGATTCCAACTATTTACTTTCGAAGTGGAAAAGTGCCCGCGCCCTGTGTGTATACCTACACTAATTTTCACCGCTCACCCAATCGAATTGCTCTGGCTGCTTTGCTCGAGTTGTGGGGGGTTTACAGTTTGTTCTGTGGGTCTTCATCATAATGGTTTCAAAACAAGGTGCAAGCAAAGTCATTTTGTAAAAATGTGCCAAAATACGGCAAACTCGGATACCAACTATTTACCTTCGTGGTGCCTGTGCCCTGTAAATGGGAAATGGTCTGCATTTATATAGCGCTTTTCAAGTCAATGAAGACCTCCAAAGCGCTTCACACACACACTCTCACACCAATAGGGAGTCAGCCATGAAAGGCACCTACCTGCTTATTGGGGTCATTAGGGATTCAGTGTTTTGCCCAAGGAAACTTTGACACGTGTGTATACCTACGCTAATTTTTACTGCTCACTCAATCAAAGTGCTCTGGCTCCTTCGCTAGAGATTTGGGGGGGTTTTCAGTT
Organism: Urocampus carinirostris; assembly: GCF_059441175.1. Taxonomy (NCBI): domain Eukaryota; kingdom Metazoa; phylum Chordata; class Actinopteri; order Syngnathiformes; family Syngnathidae; genus Urocampus; species Urocampus carinirostris. The sequence continues at coordinate 6,142,844 of NC_142351.1, read as the reverse complement.
TGTTCCGTGGGTTTTCATCATAAGGTGTGTCAACAGTGAAAAGATTATTTAATGAGCTTCCTTATCAAGGATTCCGTAGCGATATACAGTCAAAACGGGGTTTGCTGGATTGACACCTTGCGGTGATGCCCTTTCGAACAGTGCGCATTATGAAAGTGAGTGTGCCTGTCAGAGTTTAAGTTCAGTGTTGTGTTTTCAATAATCGGGTGCCGACTTTGTCGCTCTTCATGAAAGCTGTACGGGTTCATGTATATTTTGTATTTAACGAAGAGTGATCCAATATCTTCCAACAATGATATGCTACAGTAGCAGAGGACCCCTGCGCCCAATAGTCAGGTGCACCGTATGTATGTGTTAAAAACTGGAATAAAACAGGCAACTGGTGCGCCTAATGGTTGTGAAAATACAATGTTCTAGAGAGAGAGAGAGAGAGACAGAGAGAGAGAGAGAGAGAGAGAAAGCTTGCTTTCTCCGACTCGTCGCCATCAAGGCCACGGGCTTCATATTTTATTCAAATGCTAAGGCCTTTAGCGAGGGATTCGTGCAAACTCCGACCGTCGCAGCCCGAAGGACGCTCACACACAAAATCCTTCCTTGCGGATTTCTTGCTGCTGCGGTGAGGAGCCAACAGAATAAAGTCATCCCTCAGTCATCACAGTGACGCAAAACGTGAAAATCCACAAACTTATCTCGACTGAGAGTATACGACTGTGACAAAATAACAACTATAGATCTATAGATAAAAACGCAGGACAGAGAATTGTAGTTGAACAAAAAGTCTTCATTGTTGTTATACAGAATTATAAAAAACAAAGTTGCAGGGCTTCTCTATTCAGTGTGAGAAAGCGATTTAGAGAGCGGCTGGCTAGCATCAGGTTTCCTCAATTTGAGCATCGTCTCAGTGGTAATTAAAATATAACGATCCTGAATTTTTCGGTTTCCCACTAGTTGTAGCTCCAGGTCATCTGTTTGGTAATGGATCTGGCGCTGGTTAGATACAGGCCCGGCAGGTGTGGCTTGTTACGTAGCCATAGCAGTAGGCTGGACCTGCAGGACTGCTACTGCTTTTTCTCCCGAAGCCGCCTCAGTCTCCACCCAGACTTGATAACAATCCACGGAAGACCCGCTGGTAATCACGATTTATTTGCAGCGAGTCTGATTGAAATGATTCATTTCTTTTCAAAGTAACAATTAGCTAAAAGCTTGCTGTCCCCGTGCTTCACAGTTTGTTTTGTTTGCCACATTGACTTGTGCGCCCTATCACCAGGGTTGGGTAGGTATACTTTAACTGGATTACTTTCATTTACTTTTGGATTACTCCAATACCAAATATGCTAATAAGACAAAAGTAACTAAATATGAATAAAATTACTACATTTTGTGCCTTTTTTTACTGTACGGCAAAAATGATGTTGGCAAGCTGTTTGGATTTATTTTCATTCTGTTTCTGTGGCATTTGATGTTCGTTTTGCCGGAGATCAAAGAGATCAAAGCCAGGAGAGAAAGCTTACCACGTGTTGTGAGTCATCATTTTATTCATATTTAGTTTCTTTTGTCTTTTATTAGCATATTTGGTATTGGAGTCATCCAAAAGTCATTGAAAGTAATTAAGTTAAAGTAACCCTACCCAACCCTGCCTATCACAGACAGTCACGCCCACCAGACAAACTGCCTCAAGATAGCCTTTGCTTTGTGTTGTCTTCTGCAGAACACAATGTACGATACGTGAATATCAAGAGAGACACAGAGAGAGAGAGAGACAGAGAGACACAGAGAGAGAGAGAGAGAGACAGAGACAGAGAGACAGAGAGAGACAGAGAGAGACAGAGAGAGACAGAGAGACAGAGAGACAGAGAGACAGAGAGACAGAGACAGAGAGAGACAGAGAGAGACAGAGAGAGACAGAGAGAGAGAGAGAGAGAGAGAGAGAGAGAGAGAGAGAGAGAGAGAGAGAGAGAGGAGAGAGAGAGAGAGAGAGAGATAAATACAAGTACAGTGCCTTTGTTCGAGGCACCTGGCTTTGGCAACATCAAGTTGACATATTTAACCTGCAACTTTTTTTTCTCTTGCGCTTCTCTGAGTGTTGTCTTGCGGGCCGGATTCAATCCCTTAGCGGGCCTGATGTGGCCCGCGGGCCGCCTGTTTGACACCTATGATCTAAAGCTTGGAAACATGCCGGTTTTTAGGATCAACATCTTCCATTCGGACCATTAGCTTGTCTCCGTACCTCAAGAGTCACCACCAGACTTGAAATAACACACAGCATGTCATTGTTTAGCTCCAAAGTCTTTGAGGAATTGCTATTCTGGGATGTCATGTCACCCACTCCAGTTCTGTCTTTGTTCACCCTCGAACCGATGACAAGTCCGAGGTGTTTCTTTGAGGCCTGGATAGGGACTGGAGTACTGGACTCTCTTAAAAGCAGACTGTACTCAGTTGCGTTTTGTCCGTCGGCCATGGACTTTGAGTTCATCCTAAGAGTTGCAGAAAGACGCATACGAGCTGCTTTCAATCAAAGTGAGCCAGGTAAGGCATTGTCGTTCCTGGTTGTAGCATTTATGCTAGTAGGCAAGAGGGAAGGAAAGCTAGTGGTCTAGTTCTAGGTTTGATGGGTGGTAGACAGGCTTGGGTAGGGTTACTTTAACTGGATTACTTTATCATTGATATAACCGTATTTGGGATTTGGATTCCTTGCTACTTTGGGTTTTGATTATTGCCGGTTCAATGCTTCACCAATCTTTTGAATCGATTTTTTCTTTATTGTCATTGATATCCACGTATCGTACATTGTGTTCTGCAGAAGACAACACAAAGCAAAGGCTATCTTGAGGCAGTTTGTCTGGTGGGCGTGACTGTCTGTGATAGGCAGGGTTGGGTAGGGTTACTTTAACTTGATTACTTTCAATGACTTTTGGATGACTCCAATACCAAATATGCTCATAAAAGACAAAAGAAACAAAATATGAATCAAATGATGACTCACAACACGTGGTAAGCTTTCTCTCCTGGCTTTGATCTCTGTGATCTCCGGCAAAACGAACATCAAATGCGACAGAAACAAGATGAAAATAAATCCAAACAGCTTGCCGACATCATTTTTGCCGTTCCAGGTATTCTGTTACTCCCCAACCCTGCACAAAATTTAGTAATTTTAGTCATATTTAATTTCTTTTGTCTTTTATGAGCATATTTGGTATTGGAATAATCCAAAAGTAATTGAAAGTAATCAAGTTAAAGTAACCCTACCCAACCCTGGTGGTAGAATTGACGGACCCAACCCTTCCTTTCCCTTCCCTTCCCTTCCCATCCCTTCCCTTCCCTTCCCTTCCCAGTATCCCTTCATTTCCCATCTCTTCCTTTCCCATGCCTTCCCTTCCCAGTATCCCTTCATTTTCCATCTCTTCCTTTACCATCCCTTCCCTTCCTTTCCCTTCTCTTCCCTTCCCTTCCCTTCCCTTCCCTTCCCTTCCCTTCATCTCCTTCCCTTCCCAGTATCCCTTCCTTTCCCTTCTCTTCCCTTCCCTTCCCTTCGCCTCCCTTCCCTTCCCTTCCCTTCCCTTCCCTTCCCTTCCCTTCCCTTCCCTTCCCTTCCCTTCATCTCCTTCCCTTCCCAGTATCCCTTCCTTTCCCTTCTCTTCCCTTCCCTTCCCTTCGCCTCCCTTCCCTTCCCTTCCCTTCCCTTCCCTTCCCTTTCCTTCCCTTCCCTTCCCTTCCCTTCCCTTCCCAGTATCCCTTCATCTCCTTCCCTTCCCAGTATCCCTTCCTTTCCCTTCTCTTCCCTTCCCTTCCCTTCCCTTCCCTTCCCTTCCCTTCCTTCCCTTCCCTTCCCTTCCCTTCCCTTCCCTTCCCAGTATCCCTTCATCTCCTTCCTTTCCCAGTATCCCTTCCTTTCCCTTCTCTTCCCTTCCTTTCCCTTCTCTTCCCTTTCTTTCCCTTCATTACCTTTCCCTTCCCTTCCCTTCCCTTCCCTTCCCAGTATCCCTTCATCTCCTTCCCTTCCCAGTATCCCTTCCTTTCCCTTCTCTTCCCTTCCTTTCCCTTCTCTTCCCTTTCTTTCCCTTCATTACCCTACTTTTCCCTTCCCAGTATCCCTTCATTTCTCATCTCTTCCTTTCCCTTCCCAGTATCCCTTCCCTTCCCTTCCCTTCCCTTCCCTTCCTTTCCCTTCCCTTCCCTTCCCTTCCCTTCCCTTCCCTTCCCTTCCCTTCATCTCCTTCCCTTCCCAGTATCCCTTCCTTTCCCTTCTCTTCCCTTCCCTTCCCTTCCCTTCCCTTTCCTTCCCTTCCCTTCCCTTCCCTTCCCTTCCCTTCCCTTCCCTTCCCTTCCCAGTATCCCTTCATCTCCTTCCTTTCCCAGTATCCCTTCCTTTCCCTTCTCTTCCCTTCCTTTCCCTTCTCTTCCCTTTCTTTCCCTTCATTACCTTTCCCTTCCCTTCCCTTCCCTTCCCTTCCCAGTATCCCTTCATCTCCTTCCCTTCCCAGTATCCCTTCCTTTCCCTTCTCTTCCCTTCCTTTCCCTTCTCTTCCCTTTCTTTCCCTTCATTACCCTACTTTTCCCTTCCCAGTATCCCTTCATTTCTCATCTCTTCCTTTCCCTTCCCAGTATCCCTTCCCTTCCCTTCCCTTCCCTTCCTTTCCCTTCCCTTCCCTTCCCTTCCCTTCCCTTCCCTTCATCTCCTTCCCTTCCCAGTATCCCTTCCTTTCCCTTCTCTTCCCTTCCCTTCCCTTCCCTTCCCTTCCCTTCCCAGTATCCCTTCATCTCCTTCCTTTCCCAGTATCCCTTCCTTTCCCTTCTCTTCCCTTCCTTTCCCTTCTCTTCCCTTTCTTTCCCTTCATTACCCTACTTTTCCCTTCCCAGTATCCCTTCATTTCCCTTCCCTTCCCTTCCCTTCCCTTCCTTTCCCTTCCCTTCCCTTCCCTTCCCTTCCCTTCCCTTCCCTTCCCTTCATCTCCTTCCCTTCCCAGTATCCCTTCCTTTCCCTTCTCTTCCCTTCCCTTCCCTTCCCTTCCCTTCCCTTCCCTTCCCTTCCCTTCCCTTCCCAGTATCCCTTCATCTCCTTCCTTTCCCAGTATCCCTTCCTTTCCCTTCTCTTCCCTTCCTTTCCCTTCTCTTCCCTTTCTTTCCCTTCATTACCCTACTTTTCCCTTCCCAGTATCCCTTCATTTCTCATCTCTTCCTTTCCCTTCCCAGTATCCCTTCCCTTCCCTTCCCTTCCCTTCCCTTCCCTTCCCTTCCCTTCCCTTCCCTTCCCTTCCCTTCCCTTCCCTTCCCTTCCTTTCCCTTCCCTTCCCTTCCCTTCCCTTCCCTTCCCTTCCCTTCCCTTCCCTTCCCTTCCCTTCATCTCCTTCCCTTCCCAGTATCCCTTCCTTTCCCTTCTCTTCCCTTCCCTTCCCTTCCCTTCCCTTCCCTTCCCTTCCCTTCCCTCCCAGTATCCCTTCATCTCCTTCCTTTCCCAGTATCCCTTCCTTTCCCTTCTCTTCCCTTCCTTTCCCTTCTCTTCCCTTTCTTTCCCTTCATTACCCTACTTTTCCCTTCCCAGTATCCCTTCATTTCCCTTCCCTTCCCTTCCCTTCCCTTCCCTTCCTTTCCCTTCCCTTCCCTTCCCTTCCCTTCCCTTCCCTTCCCTTCCCTTCCCTTCATCTCCTTCCCTTCCCAGTATCCCTTCCTTTCCCTTCTCTTCCCTTCCCTTCCCTTCCCTTCCCTTCCCTTCCCTTCCCTTCCCTTCCCTTCCCTTCCCAGTATCCCTTCATCTCCTTCCTTTCCCAGTATCCCTTCCTTTCCCTTCTCTTCCCTTCCTTTCCCTTCTCTTCCCTTTCTTTCCCTTCATTACCCTACTTTTCCCTTCCCAGTATCCCTTCATTTCTCATCTCTTCCTTTCCCTTCCCAGTATCCCTTCCCTTCCCTTCCCTTCCCTTCCCTTCCCTTCCCTTCCCTTCCCTTCCCTTCCCTTCCCTTCCCTTCCCTTCCTTTCCCTTCCCTTCCCTTCCCTTCCCTTCCCTTCCCTTCCCTTCCCTTCCCTTCCCTTCCCTTCATCTCCTTCCCTTCCCAGTATCCCTTCCTTTCCCTTCTCTTCCCTTCCCTTCCCTTCCCTTCCCTTCCCTTCCCTTCCCTTCCCTTCCCTTCCCAGTATCCCTTCATCTCCTTCCTTTCCCAGTATCCCTTCCTTTCCCTTCTCTTCCCTTCCTTTCCCTTCTCTTCCCTTTCTTTCCCTTCATTACCCTACTTTTCCCTTCCCAGTATCCCTTCATTTCTCATCTCTTCCTTTCCCTTCCCAGTATCCCTTCCCTTCCCTTCCCTTCCCTTCCCTTCCCTTCCCTTCCTTTCCCTTCCCTTCCCTTCCCTTCCCTTCCCTTCCCTTCCCTTCCCTTCCCTTCCCTTCCCTTCATCTCCTTCCCTTCCCAGTATCCCTTCCTTTCCCTTCTCTTCCCTTCCTTTCCCTTCATTACCCTACTTTTCCCTTCCCAGTATCCCTTCATTTCTCATCTCTTCCTTTCCCTTCCCAGTATCCCTTCCCTTCCCTTCCCTTCCCTTCCCTTCCTTTCCCTTCCCTTCCCTTCCCTTCCCTTCCTTCCCTTCATCTCCTTCCCTTCCCAGTATCCCTTCCTTTCCCTTCTCTTCCCTTCCCTTCCCTTCCCTTCCCTTTCCTTCCCTTCCCTTCCCTTCCCTTCCCTTCCCTTCCCTTCCCAGTATCCCTTCATCTCCTTCCTTTCCCAGTATCCCTTCCTTTCCCTTCTCTTCCCTTCCTTTCCCTTCTCTTCCCTTTCTTTCCCTTCATTACCTTTCCCTTCCCTTCCCTTCCCTTCCCTTCCCAGTATCCCTTCATCTCCTTCCCTTCCCAGTATCCCTTCCTTTCCCTTCTCTTCCCTTCCTTTCCCTTCTCTTCCCTTTCTTTCCCTTCATTACCCTACTTTTCCCTTCCCAGTATCCCTTCATTTCTCATCTCTTCCTTTCCCTTCCCAGTATCCCTTCCCTTCCCTTCCCTTCCCTTCCTTTCCCTTCCCTTCCCTTCCCTTCCCTTCCCTTCCCTTCATCTCCTTCCCTTCCCAGTATCCCTTCCTTTCCCTTCTCTTCCCTTCCCTTCCCTTCCCTTCCCTTCCCTTCCCTTCCCTTCCCTTCCCAGTATCCCTTCATCTCCTTCCTTTCCCAGTATCCCTTCCTTTCCATTCTCTTCCCTTCCTTTCCCTTCTCTTCCCTTTCTTTCCCTTCATTACCCTACTTTTCCCTTCCCAGTATCCCTTCATTTCCCTTCCCTTCCCTTCCCTTCCCTTCCCTTCCTTTCCCTTCCCTTCCCTTCCCTTCCCTTCCCTTCCCTTCCCTTCCCTTCCCTTCCCTTCATCTCCTTCCCTTCCCAGTATCCCTTCCTTTCCCTTCTCTTCCCTTCCCTTCCCTTCCCTTCCCTTCCCTTCCCTTCCCTTCCCAGTATCCCTTCATCTCCTTCCTTTCCCAGTATCCCTTCCTTTCCCTTCTCTTCCCTTCCTTTCCCTTCTCTTCCCTTTCTTTCCCTTCATTACCCTACTTTTCCCTTCCCAGTATCCCTTCATTTCTCATCTCTTCCTTTCCCTTCCCAGTATCCCTTCCCTTCCCTTCCCTTCCCTTCCCTTCCCTTCCCTTCCCTTCCCTTCCCTTCCCTTCCCTTCCCTTCCCTTCCCTTCCCTTCCCTTCCCTTCCTTTCCCTTCCCTTCCCTTCCCTTCCCTTCCCTTCCCTTCCCTTCCCTTCCCTTCCCTTCCCTTCATCTCCTTCCCTTCCCAGTATCCCTTCCTTTCCCTTCTCTTCCCTTCCCTTCCCTTCCCTTCCCTTCCCTTCCCTTCCCTTCCCAGTATCCCTTCATCTCCTTCCTTTCCCAGTATCCCTTCCTTTCCCTTCTCTTCCCTTCCTTTCCCTTCTCTTCCCTTTCTTTCCCTTCATTACCCTACTTTTCCCTTCCCAGTATCCCTTCATTTCTCATCTCTTCCTTTCCCTTCCCAGTATCCCTTCCCTTCCCTTCCCTTCCCTTCCCTTCCCTTCCCTTCCTTTCCCTTCCCTTCCCTTCCCTTCCCTTCCCTTCCCTTCCCTTCCCTTCCCTTCCCTTCCCTTCATCTCCTTCCCTTCCCAGTATCCCTTCCTTTCCCTTCTCTTCCCTTCCTTTCCCTTCTCTTCCCTTTCTTTCCCTTCATTACCCTACTTTTCCCTTCCCAGTATCCCTTCATTTCTCATCTCTTCCCTTCCCTTCCCTTCCCTTCCCTTCCCTTCTCCAAATCAAATGAAATTTATCATTTTTTTCAAACGAATGACGTAATGAAATATATTTTCCTGTACTACCTGATGAGCATGTGAAAAGTATAGAAAAGATAAAAGAACAATCTGCGGCCACCCACTGATAGTAACGAAGGTTACAGTTCCTCGACTGATGACTGGAAGAAATGTCAAGATACTGAACAATGGCCTGCTCTTCTGCAAAGATAAGATTGGGAGATTTCTGGCGGCACAACAAACAAGGTCTCACGGCACACCAGTGTGCCCTGCTACTCTGATTGAAAAACAATGCTTTATAAGAGTTGCTCTAGAGGTTTCAGAGAGTTATTAAAATTTTAAGGCAAGTCATGTTGATTTAGGACGCCCTTACTCTCAAGGAGTCTCAAAGGGCTCCACAGACCACAGATTATTGCAGACCACAGACTATTATGACACCATCCCCTGATCTAAAACCTACATGAGGGCAAGGAAAAACAAAAAAACCCGAGGTCTAGTCAAGTCATTTGTGACGCGCTTAATCACAAGGCGTCTCAATGGGCTGCACAGACCACAGACTATTGCAAACTACAGACTATTATGCCACCATCCCCTGATCTAAAACCTACATGAAGGCAAGGAAAAACTCAAAAACCTCATGTCGAGTCATGTTTATTTGTTTGGCCCTTAATCACAAGGAGTCTCAATGGGCTGCACAGACCACAGACTATTGCAAACTACAGACTATTATGCCACCATCCCCTGATCTAAAACCTACATGAGGGCAAGGAAAAACTAAAAAACCTCAAGTCAAGTCATTTTTATTTGTTTGACCCTTAATCACAAGGAGTCTGAAAGGGCTGCACATACCAAAGTCTATTACGACACCATCCCCTGATCTAAAACCTACATAAGGGCAGCGAAAACTCAAAAACCTCAACATGAGGCAAATGAAGAAACTGCATTAATGGATGTTGCATTAACAAACAATACACAGATATTGAATGTTATTATTTGAATTGATCACAAATATCAGGCAGCATGGCAGCGCAGTGGTTAGCGCGTGTGCGGCACAGTTCTGAGGTCATGAGATTGAACCTCCTGTGTGGAGTTTGCATATTCTCCCCGTGCTTGCGTGGGTTTCCTCCGGGCACTCCGGTTTCCTCCCACATTCCCAAAACATGCATGTCAGGTTAATTGGCCGGTCCAAATTGTCCCTAGGTGGGAATTAGAGAGTGACTTGTTTAAGATCGAATCTCCTGTGTGGAGTTTGCATGTTCTCCCCATGCTTGCGTGGGTTTCCTCCGGGCACTCCGGTTTCCTCCCACATTCCAAAAACATGCATGTCAGGTTAATTGGCCGGTCCAAATTGTCCCTAGGTGGGAATGAGAGAGTGACTTGTCTAAGATCGAACCCCCTGTGTGGAGTTTGCATGTTCTCCCCATGCTTGCGTGGGTTTCTTCCGGGCACTCCGGTTTCCTCCCACATTCCAAAAACATGCATGTCAGGTTAATTAGCCTGTCTAAATTGTCCCTAGGTGGTAATGAGCGAGTGACTTGTCTGAGATCGAACCTCCTGTGTGGAGTTTGCATGTTATCCCCGTGCTTGCCTGGGTTTCCTCCGGGCACTCCGGTTTCCTCCCACATGCCAAAAACATGCATGTCAGGTTAATTAGCCTGTCTAAATTGTCCCTAGGTGGTAATGAGCGAGTGACTTGTCTGAGATCGAACCTCCTGTGTGGAGTTTGCATGTTCTCCCCGTGATTGCATGGGTTACCTCCGGGCACTCCGGTTTCCTCCCTCATTCCAAAAAAATGCATGTAAGGTTAATTAGCCTGTCTAAATTGTCCGTAGGTGGTAATGAGCGAGTGACTTGTCTGAGATCGAACCTCCTGTGTGGAGTTTGCATGTTCTCCACGTGCTTGCATGGGTTTCCTCCGGGCACTCCGGTTTCCTCCCACATTCCAAAAACATGCATGTGAGGTTAATTAGCCTGTCTAAATTGTCCCTAGGTGGTAATGAGCGAGTGACTTGTCTGAGATCGAACCTCCTGTGTGGAGTTTGCATGTTCTCCCCGTGATTGCATGGGTTACCTCCGGGCACTCCGGTTTCCTCCCTCATTCCAAAAAAATGCATGTAAGGTTAATTAGCCTGTCTAAATTGTCCGTAGGTGGTAATGAGCGAGTGACTTGTCTAAGATCGAACCTCCTGTGTGGAGTTTGCATGTTATCCCCGTGCTTGCCTGGGTTTCCTCCGGGCACTCCGGTTTCCTCCCACATTCCAAAAACATGCATGTCAGGTCAATTGGCCAGTCCAAATTGTTCCTAGGTAGGAATGAGAGGGTGAGATGTCTGTCCCAGTTCAGGGTGTCCCCCTGCCCATTGCCCGAAGATAGCTGGGATTGGCTCCAGCACCCCCGCGGCCCTACTGAGGATAAGCGGTGCAGATAATGGATGGATGGATGGATTACAAATATCCTTTAAAATATTCTCACGCCAATTTTTCAAACTGGGCTCCGAATATCGGCCTCCTCTTAATTCTAATCATCGGTATCGGTCGATCCTTAGTGAGGAAGGGGGAGGCAGACGGGGGAGGAGACAGGGGAGGAGACAGCGATTCCGTGGTGTTTCCCACGCAGGAGAAGAGTGAGGAAAGCCGCTCTGCAGTGAGCAGGATGAGTCATAATGGGCCATCTTTCAGCCTCCCACACAGGAAACTCGGCAGACGGACGAGGGGGATGTCCACCGTTACCGTGGTAGCCATTGAGAGGGGTGACGCAGGAGGCTCGCTCACAAGATGGCACTCGCTAAATCCCGGGAAGATGCACATCCCGTTGTCTGTTTTCCCACCTCCCGTCTTGTCCTTCTGCAGGACAGTTTGAGGCCCCCTTGATGCCAAAGTTTAAAGCACAGGTGCCAAACAGGCGGCCCGCGGGCCAGATCAGGCCCGCTAAGGGATTGAATCAGGCCCGCGAAACAACACTCAGAGAAGCACAAGAGAAAAACAAATAGGTCAATTTGATGTTGCCAGTGCCAGGTGCCTCTTACAGAGACACTGTACATGTATTTATCTCTCTCTCTCTCTCTCTCTCTCTCTCTTTCTTTTCCACCCCTTTTTTCCACTCTGTCTCTGTCTCTTTCACTCTCTGTGTCTCTGTTTTTCTCTTCCTTTGTTGCTCTTTGTCTCTTTCTCTCTCTGTGTCTTTTAACCTCTTTTCTCTAACTTCCTTTTTTCCTTTTCTCTCTTTTCTCTTTCTCTCTTCCTACCCTTCGCGCTTTCTTTTCTCTCTTCTCTCCTTCTGTCTTTCTATTTCTCTTTGGATTTCTTTCTTCCTCTCCCTTACTTCTCCCCCTCTCTTACGACTTTTTATCTTTTGTTTCTCATGCTCTCTCCCTCTCTCTTTTCCATCCCTTTTCTCCCACTCTGTCTCTTTCACTCTCTGTGTCTATCTTTTCCCCCTTCCTTTGTTGCTCTTTGTCTCATTCTCTTTCTCTGTCTTTTTAACCTCTTTTCTCTAACTTCCTTTTTTCCTTTTCTCTCTTTTCTCTTCCTCTCTTCCTACCCTTGGCGCTTTCTTTTCTCTTTTCTCTCCTTCTGTCTTTCTATTTCTCTTTGGATTTCTTTCTTCCTCTCCCTTACTTCTCCCCCTCTCTTACGACTTTTTATCTTTTGTTTCTCACGCTCTCTCCCTCTCTCTCTTTTCCATCCCTTTTCTCCCACTCTGTCTCTTTCACTCTCTGTGTCTATCTTTTCCCCCTTCCTTTGTTGCTCTTTGTCTTGCTCTCTCTGTGTCTTTTAACCTCTTTTCTCTAACTTCCTTTTTTCCTTTTCTCTCTTTTCTCTTCCTCTCTTCCTACCCTTGGCGCTTTCTTTTCTCTTTTCTCTCCTTCTGTCTTTCTATTTCTCTTTGGATTTCTTTCTTCCTCTCCCTTACTTCTCCCCCTCTCTTACGACTTTTTATCTTTTGTTTCTCACGCTCTCTCCCTCTTTCTTTTCCATCCCTTTTCTCCCACTCTGTCTCTTTCACTCTCAGTGTCTCTCCTTTTCTTTTCCTTTGTTGCTCTTTGTCTCTTTCTCAACGTGTCTTTTTAACTTCTTTTTTGCTCTAACTTCCTTTTTTCCTTTTCTCTCTTTTCTCTTTCTCTCCTCCTACCCTTCGCGCTTTCTTTTCTCTTTTCTCTCCCTCTGTCTTTCTATTTCTCTTTGGATTTCTTTCTTCCTCTCCCTTACTTCTCCCCCTCTCTTACGACTTTTTATCTTTTGTTTCTCACGCTCTCTCCCTCTCTCTCTTTTTCTTTCTTTGTCCCGCCCGCTCTCCTTTTCCTTCACTCTTTCTCTTTTTTCTTTATCTCTCTTTTTCTTTCTCTTTAATCTACTAATCCGGCCCCAGACAGAATGTTAGTTCTATCGTGTGGCCCCCGAGTTCAAATGAGTTTGACACCCCTGCTTTAAAGGGACAGTGCGTGTGAACCTCTAGCAGTGAAACTAGAAGACTTCATTACAACTGTCACGAACCAGGTCAGGAAACAGGAATGGAGAACCCAACCGCGTAAGGTACTCACAGTTTATTAGGGAGAATGCACGCACACTCGATCCGGGGATCGATGGTCGCGGAAGTGGATTGAAATCCGAACAAAAGAGTGGTCAAAAATTTAATAAAACGGGATCAAACGCAGGCAAATTAAAAAAATTAGGGATTCCACACAGAGAGTTTAACGGGAGTCTTGCAGACGCCCTGACAACTAACGGCTCAAAGGACCAAGTTTAAGTACTCCCAGTGAGCAATCTGTCAACGCGTTTCAGCCGGTGTCCATGGGCGGGGCCGATTGGGCGCCGTGGCAACCGTGACTGGCGCCACACGGGTGAGACCAATTGGGCGCCGTGGCAACCGTGACAACCACATACGGTTGATTTTAGAAAATATGATGTGAACGTGCAGAAATGTGCATTTATTGTACGTAACATGAGGTAATTGTCGGACATCTTGCTGCTAACAAAAAACAAAAAAGGTTCTTTATTTTGTTCCTTTTCTGGGTTTTTTTCCTTTTCCCTCTCTTGTTTTCCCTTTTTTACTTGTTTTGCTTTGTTTTTCTTATTTTGTTCCTTTCTTTTTTCTTGCTCTTCCTATTTTTCTTCCTTTTCTCTAACTTTTTCATGATTTCCACTTTTCTTTTAAATATGTCCTTTTTCGTTTTCTCTTTTTCATCTTTCTTTGTGAACGCATGGGTCGAGTCAAGTCTTGTTTATTTGTTTGGGCCTTAATAGCAAGGGGTCTCAAAGGGCTGCACATACCACGGTTTATTGCAAACCACAGACTATTATGACATCATCCCCTGATCTAAAACCGACATGAGGGTAAGGAAAAACTCAAAAACCTCAACATGAGGAGAATGAAGAAACTATCCAGCCATCTTCCACCTAAGCCTCCAACATAAAAGCCTTACTCTTCCAGGGAAAAAGCGTTGATTATCTAAATGCATGCTGCGTTTGATAGCACTCGTTTGGTTGCCCAAATAAGGAACACGTCATGCACGTTCCATTTTGTTGTTTTTTTTCTAATCCCGGCATTAAAAACAACCCCCAAAAAGTGCATTTCTCCATTGTATTTCCTCAATTTTATGAAAGCAATGGGGAGAACATGCAAACTCCCCACGGGGGAGGCTGAGCTGGACTTGAACCCTGAACCTCTACACTGTGAGGCTGCTCGCTAACCACCCATCCGCCGTGCGTTTTTGTTTTTTTTTGGGTCACTCACTCTCAGTAATTCGTTTTCATCTAGACATAACACTTCAAAATACAGCAACATCTAGGGGTCACATAATACACACTGTCTCTGCAGATTATGGATATTATCTTAATTTGTGTAGCAAGAGTTGTACCCCAACAAGAAGCACTTATTGTTCTCAGAACCAACATGAGTGCTTTAGTCAGAGCAGGTAGGTAGATCTAAGATACATGTTGTAGGATTTTTTTAAACCGATGTAAATAAGGGACATTGGGCGGCACGGCAGCTGAGTGGTTAGCGCGTGAACCCCACAGCTCAGAGCTCCCGAGATTAAATCCAGATGCCAGCCTTCCTGTGCGGGGTTTGCATGTTCTCCCCGGGCTCTCCGATTTACACCTGCATTCCAAAAACATGCATGTCAGATTAATCAGCCGGTCCAAATTGTCCGTAGGTGTGAATGAGCGAGAGAGTTGTCTTTCTCTGTGTCCCCTGCCCATTGCCCGAAGATGGCTGGGATGGGCTCCAGCACCCCCGTGACCCTACTGAGGATAAGCGGTGGAGAAAATGGATGGACAGATGGATGGAACAAGGGGCCTTTTCAAAGCTTAATGGTTAACTCATTCACACCGTTCCAGTCAGTAGCACAGGGGTGTCAAACTCATTTTAACTCAGGGGCCACACGATAGAACAAAAATTCTGTTGGGGGCCGGATTAGTAGATTAAAGAGAAGGGAAGAGAAAAGAAAGAAAGAGAGAGAATGAGAAAGAGAAAAAGAAAGAGAAAAAGAAAAAGATAGAGAAAGAGAGGAAGAAAGAAGAGAAAGAAAGAAAGAAAGAAAGAAGGGAAAGAAAGAAAGAAGAGAATGAAAGAAGAGAAAGAAAGAAAAGAAAGAAAGAAGAGAAATAAAAAGGAGAAAGAAAGAAGATAAAGAAGAGAAAGAAAAGAAAAAAAGAGAAAGAAAAGAAAAAAGAGAAAGAAAAGAAAGAAGAGAAAGAAAGAAGCGAAAGAAGAGAAAGAAAGAAGCGAAAGAAGAGAAAGAAAAGAAAAAACAAAGAGAAAGAAAGAAGAGAAAGAAAGTAGAGAAAGAAAGAAGAGAGAGAAGAGAAAGAGAGAAAGAAAGAAGAGAAAGAACGAGAAAGAAGAGAAAGAAGAAAAAGAAAAGAAGAGAAAGAAAGAAAGAAAAGAATGAAAGAAGACAAAGAAAGAAAAGAAAGAAAGAAGAGAACGAAAAAGGAGAAAGAAAGAAGATAAAGAAGATAAACAAAAGAAAAAAGAGAAAGAAAAGAAAGAAGAGAAAGAAAGAAGCGAAAGAAGAGAAAGAAAAGAAAAAACAAAGAGAAAGAAAGAAGAGAAAGAAGAGAAAGAGAGAAGGAAAGAAGAGAAAGAAAGAGAAAGAAGAGAAAGAAGAGAAAGAAGAGAAAGAAGAGAAAGAAGAGAAAGAAGAGAAAGAAGAGAAAGAAGAGAAAGAAAAGAATAGAAAGAAAGAAGAGAAAGAAAGAAAAGAAAGAAAAGAAAGAAAAGAAAGAAAAGAAGGAAAAGAAAGAAGAGAAAGAAAAGAAAGAAGAGAAAGAAAGAAGAGAAAGGAAGAGAGAGAAAAATAAATACAAGTACAGTGCCTTTGTGAGAGGCACCTGGCTTTGTCAACATCATGTTGACATATTTCAACCTGCAACTTGTTTTTCTCTTGCGCTTCTCTGAGTCTTGTCTCGCGGGCCGGATTCAATCCCTTAGCGGGCCTGATCTGGCCCGCGGGCCGCCTCTTTGACACCTGTGCAGTAGCACATTCATATATGATTACGAGTGGCACAGTTACACATTACTGCAGCTATAGCACAAACCATAAAGTACGGTAATAAAAATTTAGAGCCATGTGCTTGCTATGATAAAACGCCACTTTGGGGCATGGCCCGGGCGGCATTAAATGATATAGCCGTTTACATCTATCGGATCAACTGAGACAAAGCGCTCGTCTCGGGATCAAGAGGTCGCAGGTTCGATTCCCGGCTCCTCCCTGTTATATGTCGAACTGAATCCCGAATGAAATGAAAATGAATTTCTCTAGCGCTTTTCAAGTCAATGACTTCCCAAAGCGCTTTACAGTGTGCTTCACATTTCCCAATAGCGGCCTTGTATTGAAGCCGTGTAAGACGCTAACCTGCTTATTGGGGGTATTTGGGGTTCAGTGTCTTACCCAAGGACACTTCGACATGTAACACGGACAAGCCGGGATTCGAACTGGGATCCCTTGATCCCAAGACGAGCGCTCTGCCTCCTGAGCTAATGCCCCCGATGGCAGGTAGTGTCCTTGCACGGCTGATTGGTTAGTTAGCGTGTAAAACGGAGAAGTGTGAAGCACATTGTGAAGCACTTTGGCAGGTCTTCATTGACTTGAAAAGCACTATAAATATACAGAGCATTTGCATATACATTCACATTTATGATTTGTTAGCCCGACGCATTTGCATGTAGCCGTTAGCATGTAGCCGTTAGCATATCTCGTTAGCATGTACTGCTAGCATAACTCCTTAGCATGTAGCGGTCAGCATTACTCGTTATCATGTATCGGTTAGTACGACACGTTCGCATGTAGCCGTTAGCATGACTCGTTAGCACGCGGCCGTTAGCACGTATTCGTTAGCATGACTTGTTAGCATGTAACAGTTAGCAAAAAAATACCTGAATTATCTTAACAATGGTAATTTTGATAAGAATAAGAATTTCTTTTACATTGTGGAATCCCTACCTAAGGTCGTTGCAATGTTTGTCTGGCAACTTGCTGCTACGCTGTGATCTGGTTTTAATTTGAATTAGATGATACAGTGCTTTCTTCTGGTTAAATTTTACACGCGGGGGCTTTAAGGAATATTGTTTTCTCATTTTCCTCTCGCAAAGACGCTGTTGTTGTATTTCTTTCTCTCTCTCTCTCTCTCTCTCTCTCTCTCTCACTCTCTCTCTCTCTCTCACACTCTCTCTCTCTCTTAGTTCTTTTTCACTCACTCACTCTCTATCTCTATCTCTTTCTCTCTCTCTCTCTTTTTTTCCTCTTCGTCTCTTTGTCTGTCTTTTTACCTTCTTTCGCTCTCTCTTCTTTTTCCTGCTCTCTCTCCTTTCTTGACTTTTCTCTCTCTTGCTTTCCCCTTCTCTCTTTCTCCCGTTCTCTCTTTCTCTCCTCTTTTTTCTCTTTCTCTCTTTCTCCCTTTCTATTTTTCTTTGGATTTCTTTCTTTCACGCTCTTTCTTTCGCTCTCTCTCTCCCTCTCTCTCTCCCTCTCTCTCTCTCCCTTTCTCTCTCTCTCTTCCTCCCCTCTACTGTCACTCACTCTCTCTCTCTTTCACTCTTCTCTCTCTTTTTCTCTTTTATTTTCCCTCTTCATCTCTTTCTCTCTGTGTCTTTTACTGTCTTTTGCTTTCTCTTCCTTTTTTTTAATTTTCTCCATCTTTTCTCTCTTTCTCTCTCTCTCTTGTTTTCCCGTTTTCTCTTTCTCCCCTTCTCTCTTTATCTCATTCTCTTTTTTCTCTTTCTCTCTTACTCTCATCCTGTTTCTCTTTTAAATTCTTTCTTTCTCTCTCTTCTCCCTCTTTCTTTCCTCACTATTTGTCTTTCTATCTCTTTTGTTTCTCATATTCTATCTCTCTTTTTCTTTTCTCTCCCTCTCTTTCTTTTCTCTCCCTCTCTTTTCTCTTTATCTCTCTCTATTTCTCCCTTTCTCTCTTTTCTTTCTCTTTCTTTTTCTTTCTCTCTAATCTACTAGGCTGGCCCCCGGGGGGATGTTTGTTCTATCGTGTGGCCCCGAGTTCAAATTAGTTTGAAACCCCTGCTCTAGAGCATGGGTCGGGAACATACGGCTGGCGGGGCCAGATATGGCTCTTTTCATGAGTACAGTTTACACTCAAGGTCTTAGACCAACAGACCCTTTTTGTCTGTACTTGATGAACAGAACAAACTGTAAACACTAGCAAGGCAACCCAGAGCAATTTGAGTGGGTGAGTGATAGAAGTGGGAGGATCTTTGCCCTTATAACACACTCTCCTAAATACATCTGTATGGTTTATGGTTTGCAGTATTTTGTGACATTTTTACAATAGAACTTTGCTTGCACCTAGTTTTGAAACCATTATTTACGACAAAAATAAGCTTCGACAATCTTAAGTATTTTTTTTTTATTTTAGGTGATATATATGCTGATTATGGTACACATTATCATTGTTTCAATGTTTTGATCAAACCTCAAATTTTAAAAAGTGAAATGTAATGAGCTAATGAATTGGATTTAGTCACGAGAGCATGTTGGGAGGTTTTGTTGAATTTGGTCTTAAACTGTCTTGCGTGGCTCCCCCTCAAAAGTCAAAATATTTTGTTTTCATGGATCTTTGAGTTGCTCTAATTGGATATTTCCCTTTTAGAAAGAATAGTCGTGGTTATGAACGCAGGCGGAAAAAGGGTTTCCGTTGTGCTTACATTGTACTCTGGTGCTCTCTAGTGGCCTTCAAAGTCATTGTTTTCTGTCGCGGCTGTCCATGGTGCTGAAGTCATTCAGCCACTCGTTCTTATACCAGTCAGCAAGAAGATAGATAGATAGATAGATAGATAGATAGATAGAGAGAGAGAGAGAGAGAGAGAGAGAGAGAGAGAGAGAGAGAGAGAGAGAGAGAGAGAGAGAGAGAGAGAGAGAGAGAGAGACAGAGGAAGAGAGAGATAGATAGATAGAGAGAGAGAGTGAGAGAGAGAGAGTGAGAGAGAGAGAGAGAGAGGAAGAGAGAGGGATAGATAGATAGATGGATAGATAGATAGATAGATAGATAGATAGATAAAAAGATAGATAGATAGATAGATAGATAGATAGATAGATAGATAGATAGATAGATAGATAGATAGATAGATAGATAGATAGATAGATAGATAGATAGATAGATAGATAGATAGATAGATAGATAGATAGATAGATAGATAGATGGATAGATGGATAGATAGATAGATAGATAGATAGATAGATAGATAGATGGATAGATAGATAGATAGATAGATAGATAGATAGATAGATAGATAGATAGATAGATAGAGACAGAGGAAGAGAGAGATAGATAGATAGAGAGAGAGAGTGAGAGAGTGAGAGAGAGAGAGAGAGAGAGAGGAAGAGAGAGGGATAGATAGATAGATAGATAGATAGATAGATAGATAGATAGATAGATAGATAGATAGATAGATAGATAGATAGATAGATAGATAGATAGATAGATAAAAAGATAGATAGATAGATAGATAGATAGATAGATAGATAGATATAGATAGATAGATAGATAGATGGATAGATAATTAATAAAATAATAATAATAATAAAATAAAAGATATAGAATACAAAAATACCCAATATAACGTTTTGCTGTAGAGTATTTAAATAGTGCTACGGAAAATACACACTGTAATAAAAATAGGTTAGTATGAAAATGTGGGGGTGGGGTTTTTACTCCCCCGGGTGGAGTTAAAGAGTTAAAGAAAGACAAGTCGGGAGAAAAAAATCACCTGTTGTGAATATCATTTGGTGGCTTTTACGACCTAACCCTAGATATTACATACTATTCCATGATAGAAAATGTGACATAAGCAAATATTTAAAGACTGGAGTTGCTTTTTCCTTCCTTTCAGATGTCTGTTCTGATTTTTTATTGAATTCACAACATTTTTACGGCGACTCTACTCGCACAAATGAGTTTTTGTCATCCTCGTCGGGCGCGTGGCTAAACTCCACAGAGCACAAATCCAAGCTTCAGCTGGACAGACATCCGGTTCGGTCCTTTCAAAATAAACGTTTGGTAGCATCTCTGTTTGGCATGCAAGATGTCTTTGTGGTTAATAAATGCTTTGCTTGTTTAAATGATATTAGTGGATTGTGGATCCTCTTCTGTTTGATTTTGGCGCCCCCTAAGGACAGCTGAGTTGTCTGCACACCTGTTCTGAAAATAGCTCAGCAGTTAATAGTTGAATGAGTCTATTTAGCTCAGGGGTTTCAAACTCAATTTAACTCGGGGGCCACACCATAGAACAAACATTCTGTCGGGGGCCGGACTAGTAGATTAAAGAGAAAAAAAAAGAGGGATAAAGAAATAAGAGAAAGAGGGAGGGAAAAGGAGAAAGGGCGGGACAAAGAAATAATAGGAGAGAGAGGGAGAGAGCGTGAGAAACAAAAGAGGTAAAAAGTTGCGAGAGAGGGGGAAAAAAGAGAGAGGAAGAAAGAAATCCAAAGAGAAATAGCAAGACAGAAGGAGAGAAAAGAGAAAAGAAAGCGCAAAGGGTATGAAGAGAGAAAGAGAAAAGAGAGAAAAGGAAAAAAGGAAGTTAGAACAAAATAAGTTAAAAAGACAGAGAAAGAGAATGAGACAAAGAGCAACAAAGGAAGAGAAAAAGAGAGACACAGAGAGTGAAAGAGACAGAGACAGAGAGTGGGAGAAAAGGAGTGGAAAAGAGGGAGAGAGAGAGAGAGAGAGAGAAAGAGAGAGAGAGAAATAAAAGTACAGTGTCCTTGTTCGAGGCACCTTTCTTTGGCAACATCAAGTTGACATATTTCAACCTGCAGCCTGTTTTTCTCTTGTGCTTCTCTGAGTGTTGTCTCACGGCCCGGATTCAATCCCCAAGCCGGCCTGATCCGGCCCTCGGGCCACCTGTTTGACACCTGTGATTTAGCTGTACTTCGAATATTTAACAGGGTAATAACATAGTAACAACATAGTAATAACATGATTAGTTGTTATTTTAAAAACGCATATGAGTAATTCTGGACCTGCTTACTTAGGGGGTCCGCCCTCAGGCAGCGGGACCCCCATTCTTGTGTGTCCTAAACCATGATTTAGAAAAACAAGGTACAGGAGCTTGAGCCATATACCTCCAGCATCAAGCTCCCGTTTGTCTGCCCTAACTCTGAGATGTAAACCATATGTCTGTTTTGTGTTCTTTTTAAAATGTATATCGATGTGATTGTATCCCCATTTATTCCGTTTTTTATAGATATAGGTCCAGATTCTTTCATTCATTCACAATGGTCAGGACAAAATACCAACAAGAACAGACTCAGAACCAGAACAGGAGGAGGACCCAGATGCGTAACGTTTTCACACGAGCTTTATTTTACGGGAACAGGGCAGTCATTCGGCGATCGCTGGGCGGAAGAAGTAAGACAGAAGTCCGGCGTGGAAAAACAGGAAGCCAGAGGCCGACGAGATCGATACCAGATACCGGACAGACAGGGTCGATACCGGACAAGACGGGACAGACAGGATCGATACCAGATATGAAATGAAATGATCTGCATTTCTATAGCGCTTTTCAAGTCAATGACTTCCCAAAGCGCTTTACAATGTGCTTCACATTTCCCGATAGCGACCTTGCAGCCATGTATGGCGCTAACCTGCTTATTGGGGGTATTAGGGGTTCAGTGTCTTACCCAAGGACACTTCGACATGTAACACGGTCGAGCCGGGATTCGAACTGGGATCCCTTGATCCCAAGACGAGCGCTCTCCCTCCTGAGCCAATGCCGCCCCATGCACGAGTGGATACCGGACAGACAGGGTCGATACCGGACAGGACGGGACGAATAACCTATATTTTATGTTGACAATATCTGTGTATTATTTGCCCTCATGTAGGTTTTAGATCAGGGGATGGTGTCATAATAGTCTGTAGTTTGCAATAATCTGTGGTCTGTGCAGCCCTTTGAGACTCTTTACGAATAAGGGCTACACAAATAAACATGACTTGACTTGACAGCCAGGATCGATACCAGATACACGAGCAGATACCGGACAGACGGGATCGATACCGGACAGGACGGGACAGACAGGATGGATACCAGATACTGGAGACTGGAGTCAGATATCCGACAGGACGAGACAGACGGGATCGATACTGGATACTGGAAACTGGCGCAGGATATCAGACAGAATGAGACAAGGAAAAACTATACCGGATACTGGAGAATGTAGCAGGATATCAGACAGAACGAGACAGACAGGATCGATACTGGATACTGGAAACTGGCGCAGGATATCAGACAGAATGAGACAGGCAAAAACTATACCGGATACTGGAGAATATAGCAGGATATCAGACAGAACGAGACAGACGGGATCGATACTGGAGACTGGAGTCAGATATCCGACAGGACGAGACAGACGGGATCGATACTGGATACTGGAAACCGGCGCAGGATATCAGACAGAATGAGACAAGGAAAAACTATACCGGATACTGGAGAATATAGCAGGATATCAGACAGAACGAGACAGACAGGATCGATACTGGATACTGGAAACTGGCGCAGGATATCAGACAGAATGAGACAGGCAAAAACTATACCGGATACTGGAGAATATAGCAGGATATCAGACAGAACGAGACAGACGGGATCGATACTGGAGACTGGAGTCAGATATCAGACAGGACGAGACAGACGGGATCGATACTGGATACTGGAAACTGGCGCAGGATATCAGACAGAATGAGACAGGCAAAAACTATACCGGATACTGGAGAATGTAGCAGGATATCAGACAGAACGAGACAGACGGGATCGATGCCAGACACTGGAGACTTTGGTCAGATATCAAACAGGACGAGATAGACGAGATCGATACTGGACAGGGTACACAAGCAGGATACGGGACAGAGTCAAAACACATGTTTTGCGGGTGTAGAGGTTCGTTGACGGACTGACAAAGGGTGAGTGGGAGCACTGAGCTTGAATAGGAGGGAGGCGAATCAGGCAACGGGCCGCAGCTTGCGCCAAGTGGGCGGGGCCAGGTGAGGGTAATGGGCAACCGTGACACAACGTATAATTGTCATGGTTGCCATGGCGCCCAATTGGTCCCCGCCGTGTAGCGCCAGGTTCTGTCACGCGGTGTCGAATTCGTAAGCGAGGTCGGTAGCAGGAGGCGGGCAGGCAAAACAGGACAGGTAACAGGCAGGCAGAACGGGGCGTAGTCAGGTCCGGAAACAGGTTGGCAACAAAGATCAGGCAGAAAAAAGCAGAGCAGGAACGGAGTCGGACGAAAAGGCTTACTGAGCTGAAGGCAACAGTTCGCATAACCATCTGACGGCTTCCAAGAGGAAGCCGGGGGTTTACAAAGAGAGTGTCCACCAATCAGCTGTCCGGGCTGTTGGCGCCAATTAAGCCGCCGCAGCTGCGCTCAATCGGCCACCATGACACATATAAAATCCCCTCCCCTCATTAGCTCCACCGCTTATCCTCAGTAGGGTCGCAGGGGTGCTGGAGCCCATCCCAGCAATCATCGGGCAGTGGGCAGGGGACACCCTGAACTGGTTGCCAGCCAATTGCAGGGCACACAGGGACAGACAACTCGCTCGCTCATTCACACCTAGGGACAATTTGGACCGAAATGCATGTTTTTGGAATGTGGGAGGAAACCAGAGTGCCCGGAGGAAACCCATGCAAGCACGGGGAGAACATACAAACTCCGCACAGGAAGTCCGGTAGCTGGATTTGAACCCACTCAAGAGGTTTCCAAGACCTTAGAACACACGCGCTCACCACTGCGCCCCCGTGCTGCCTACATATAAAATCCTTTATAGTCAAATGTATAAAATCTGTGAGTAACGTTACGCGAGTGGGTT
The DNA here is from genome assembly GCF_059441175.1 of Urocampus carinirostris. Taxonomy (NCBI): domain Eukaryota; kingdom Metazoa; phylum Chordata; class Actinopteri; order Syngnathiformes; family Syngnathidae; genus Urocampus; species Urocampus carinirostris. Next base: position 6,119,288 of record NC_142351.1, on the reverse strand, counting down.
CTGCTCCCTGTGATATATTTTTTTACCGGGTTAATAAATTAAATTAGGTTAAAGAGACTTTCCTTTATTGTGCTTTTATTTGCTCTTATCTTTCAGAATGACTTCCTGTTGTCTCTTTTATTTTGAATTAGTCTCTGTAACCGTTAGCTGAATAACATCATAATGAGATCAAATGGAATGCCTTTTCGTATGTAAGCCTAACTATCACAATTAAATTCAAAAAATTGATTTATGGGAACATCATAATGACGCATTTATTTTCAAAACGGGTCCGGGGGCTCTTCAGCTGTCCTTTGGGGGTACCCCTGCGGGCACCGTGTTGGAGACCGAAAAAAAAGACAAAAAAAGCTGATATTTGCTTAATTTTGAAAGTCCAAGAATCCATTTCCGGCGAGTGTGTGACTCATGTTGCTTTCACACACCTGGAGCGGCTGGAGGCTGCACGCGCGCCTCGCAGCGCCAACACCAACGGACGTTTTCTCGTCTCGAGGTGGACTCCCTCTCCCTGGCGCGGATTTCGGGAATCGACCATGGCACGGAGCACCCGCGAGCCACTCTGGTGAAGCGCGGCGTGCGGGGCGGACAGGTAAACCGCCGTGCGTTGGGGAACCGACGGGCCATGGCCGTGACGCACGGCTGCCTCGAAAATCTCTGACTCTTGAGCGATGGGGTTTTGGTAGACTGCGGGGTGGGGTACCGTCTGCGATCCTAGACCCCCACCCCCCACCCTTGATCGGTTTAGCGGTGCTTTTTCATCGGCGGGGACATGGCCGCGGCCATCGCCAGCGGTTTAATCCGCCAGAAACGGCAAGCCAGGGAGCAACACGCCCACCGACCGACCACCCACCGGCGACGCAAGAGCCCCGGGAAGAAACAAGGGCTGTGTAACGGCAACCTGGTGGACATCTTCTCCAAAGTGCGAATTTTCGGCTTGAAGAAGAGGAGGCTACGGAGACAAGGTGCGACCCCCCCCCCCCCACTCACGTTTGGACACAAAAGCGCGCGCACCCTCCATTTTGGGAGGTTCTCCCCGTTCCTCGTTGTCGCGGACGCACAGACCGCACGTGCGCGCGCGCGCAGCGTCTCATGGTGGCCTTCTGGTTCACTAGTTCTCCAAATCCATCCATTATGGAAGCCTTCCGTCTCGCTTTCCTCTAGTGTCTGACTCATTGTGATTCGAGGGGGGGTCCAAACCCACCTGTTTGGCGATGGTCTTGGAGTTTTCGGCAAGGGCGTTGGTTCCGTCTCGGCATCGGTGCCCTTATTTTGAAGGGATCGCTTCCACAATCGCTTGAAATTTAGAATAGAATATACCTTTATTGTCATTGTTACATTATGGGATATATTCATCTCATCTCATCTCATTAGCTGCACCGCTTATCCTCAGTAGGGTCGCGGGGGTGCTGGAGCCCATCCCAGCAATCATCGGGCAGTGGGCAGGGGACACCCTGAACTGGTTGCCAGCCAATCGCAGGGCACACAGGGACGGACAACTCGCTCGCTCATTCACACCTAGGGACAGTTTGGACCGGCCAATCCACCTGAAATGCATGTCTTTGGAATGTGGGAGGAAACCCACGCAAGCACGGGGAGAACATACAAACTCCACACAGTAAGTCCGGTAGCTGGATTTGACACAGGAGGTTCCCGAGACCTTAAAACTGTGCCGCACACGTGCTAACTACTGCGCCGCCGTGCTGCCCATGGGATATATTGTGACAACAAAATTGGACGTGGCACTCCAGTTCCACATTTTACAGTGAGGATAAGGAAAACAAAGAGATAAAGGAACAAAGAAGATGTTTTAACTGTCTTTGTTGTATGGGCTTTGTTTTCCTCCCGAGGGGGGGTGTATGAGGGGATGAGGGACAGACAGAGATGGCCGGATCCAACTAGATGTTTGGCTCTTACTGTACACACGGTCCAGTGTTTTTTCCCTAATTGCTCAATCCACGTGTTGAATGCATTTTACAGTGAGGATAAGGAAAACAAAGAGATAAAGGAACAAAGAAGATGTTTTAACTGTCTTTGTTGTACGGGCTTTGTTTTCCTCCGGAGGGGGGGGTGTATGAGGGGGTGAGGGACATACAGAGATGGCCGGATCCAACTAGATGTTTGATCTTACTGTACACACGGTCCAGTGTTTTTTCCCTAATTGCTCAATCCACGTGTTGAATACATTTTACAGTGAGGATAAGGAAAACAAAGAGATAAAGGAACAAAGAAGATGTTTTAACTGTCTTTGTTGTACGGGCTTTGTTTTCCTCCGGAGGGGGGGGTGTATGAGGGGGTGAGGGACAGACAGAGATGGCCGGATCCAACTAGATGTTTGGCTCTTACTGTACACACGGTCCAGTGTTTTTTCCCTAATTGCCCAGTCCACGTGTTGAATGGATTTGGGAAGTACAGTCCTTAAACATGCCCGATTAAAGTGAGGTTGCTCAATATTGGTGGGTGCATGCCCCCTCTGCCCATGCCATAACTACGCCCTGAGTTGTCTGAAAGGTCAAGGATAAAAGGGTCTTTTTTTAGTGTGTGTGATCCTATCGTCCCCTACCCACAACCTCCGCCAATCCGCCGTATCAATAATCACCATCCCCTTTATTATTATTATTATTTGTTTCCCTTATTCTGTGAACCCATGTTTATTTGTTACTTGTTACCTTTTTTTTTGTTATTAAATACCATCCCTCTTTGAGCACCCCTACCTACAGGTCCTACCTCCCCCACATGGGTCCATCACCAGCAAAACATAACAATACACTATAGACAAGATTGCGATGTAGACACATGTACAATTTAATAAGTCAAAGTGTGCTAGGGACAGATGTGAATGGTGAAAGATAGTTAAGAATGACTGATAGACGCATATGATATGGAGGGGGTAAACCAGTGTATGCTGTCGGGCCTCTCTGCTGATGAAAGGTCGCATGGAACAGCCACTCGCCTTTCGTTGTGCTGTGGGAAGGGTTGGGTAGGGTTACTTTAACTGGATTACTTTCAATGACTTTTGGATTACTCCAATACCAAATATGCTCATAAAAGACAAAATAAACTGAATATGAATCAAATGATGACTCACAACATGTGTTAAGCTTTCTCTCCTGGCTTTGATCTCCGGCAAAACTAACATAAAATGCGACAGAAACAAAATGAAAATAAATCCAAACAGCTTGCCAACATCATTTTTGCCGTTCCATGTATTCCGTTACTCCTCAAGCCTGCACACAATTTAGTCATTTGATTCATATTTAGTTTCTTTTATTAGCATATTTGGTATTGGAGTCATCCAAAAGTCATTGAAATTAATCCAGTTTTGCCGGACGTTGCATATTGTGCTAAAATGCTAATTCCCCTTATAGAGATCAAAGCCAGCAGAGAAGCTTACCACATGTTGTGAGTCATCATTTGATTCATATTGAGTTTCTTTTGTCTTTTATGAGCATATTTGATATTGGAGTAATCCAAAAGTCATTGAAAGTAATCCAGTTTTGCCGGACGTTGCATATTGTGCTAAAATGCTAATTCCCCTTATAGAGATCAAAGCCAGCAGAGAAGCTTACCACATGTTGTGAGTCATAATTTTATTCATATTTAGTTTCTTTTGTCTTTTATGAGCATATTTGGTTATGGAGTAATCCAAAAGTCATTGAAATTAATCCAGTTTTGCCGGACATTGCATATTGTGCTAAAATGCTAATTCCCCTAATAGAGATCAAAGCCAGCAGAGAAGCTTACCACATGTTGTGAGTCATAATTTTATTCATATTTAGTTTCTTTTGTCTTTTATGAGCATATTTGGTATTGGAGTAATCCAAAAGTCATTGAAATTAATCCAGTTTTGCCGGACATTGCATATTGTGCTAAAATGCTAATTCCCCTTATAGAGATCAAAGCCAGCAGAGAAGCTTACCACATGTTGTGAGTCATAATTTTATTCACATTGAGTTTCTTTTGTCTTTTATGAGCATATTTGAGTTTGGAGTAATCCAAAAGTCATTGAAAGTAATCCAGTTTTGCCGGACGTTGCATATTGTGCTAAAATGCTAATTCCCCTTATAGAGATCAAAGCCAGCAGAGAAGCTTACCACATGTTGTGAGTCATAATTTTATTCATATTTAGTTTCTTTTGTCTTTTATGAGCATATTTGATATTGGAGTAATCCAAAAGTCATTGAAATTAATCCAGTTTTGCCGGACATTGCATATTGTGCTAAAATGCTAATTCCCCTTATAGAGATCAAAGCCAGCAGAGAAGCTTACCACATGTTGTGAGTCATAATTTTATTCACATTGAGTTTCTTTTGTCTTTTATGAGCATATTTGGTATTGGAGTCATCCAAAAGTCATTGAAATTAATCCAGTTTTGCCGGACATTGCATATTGTGCTAAAATGCTAATTCCCCTTAAAGAGAACAAAGCCAGCAGAGAAGCTTACCACATGTTGTGAGTCATAATTTTATTCATATTTAGTTTCTTTTGTCTTTTATGAGCATATTTGATATTGGAGTAATCCAAAAGTCATTGAAATTAATCCAGTTTTGCCGGACATTGCATATTGTGCTAAAATGCTAATTCCCCTTATAGAGATCAAAGCCAGCAGAGAAGCTTACCACATGTTGTGAGTCATAATTTTATTCATATTGAGTTTCTTTTGTCCTTTATGAGCATATTTG
>NC_142351.1:6097112-6109612 GCF_059441175.1 Urocampus carinirostris | reverse complement strand
TGAAATTGTTGCCATGTTTCTGCTTTAAAATGCGGTAGCTGGCATTCGTTTGCTTGGCATTGTCCTATAAAGCGTCATCGCCCCCTATGGGTCACACCCATAGGGACAGGTGTATGCTACACTTAAACAGAAAAAAAATGGCTTTGCAAGTTTTTAAAAAGTACTTGACTTTAGCTGTGAAAAAGGTGTACGAGCCCTGCATGTACCCGATTTTTCCCGATTTATAAATAATGGTAACGTACATACAATTTAATAACATAATGGGTTGTTTTTCTGGTACCATGTCTTCACTTTTACTTAGAATTTTGTATATGGTTATTTACGGGGATTGTTTTTGCTATCGATATTTATTCAGGATATTTATTCTGTGGACCTTGAAGAAGGATCGTGTATTCTGATCCGGTCCTTCGGGTGTTCGTAGAATTTCCGGTGAGGAGAATGTTGGTAAAATAAGAGGCTGGAGATGAACTGATTCTCGAGAATTTTTTTAGGGCAGAATATATTCTGGAGAAGTCTTGAATCAGACAATTTTAGCAGTAGTCTCTCTATGACATTTGGAAGCAAGATTTTTATACCTATTTTGAGGCGTAGTATAGGTCAACAGGAAACCGCAACTTCAGTTTTCAGCTTGCCACCTGTTTGCACACTTTTGTGTTATCAGCAAATTCTCCAAGTTTCAGTTTGTTTTTTTATGCACCTTTGTCTCGTGGTTTCTTGACCTCAGGCTGAACTTTGTTCTTTCGCTTCAACTTCCTGACATTAGTTTGAACTTGTAGTTTGCATTGAAAATATCCATTTTGGGGCGTTGTATGGGTCAACAGGAAACCGCAACTTCAGTTCTCTGCTTGCCACCTGTTCGCACACTTTTGTGTTACCAGACAAATCTCAAAGTTTCAGTTAATTTTTTTTTGCACCTTGATCTTGTGGTTTCTTGACCTCAGGCTAAACTTTGTTCTTTCGCTTGAACTTCCTGACATTAGTTTGAACTTGTAGTTTGCATTGAAAATATCCATTTTGAGGCGTTTTATCATCAACAGGAAACCGCAACTTCCGTTTTCTGCTTGCCACCTGTTCGCACACTTTTGTGTTGCCAGCCAATTCTCAAAGTTTCAGTTAATTCTTTTTTGCATCTTGATCTCGTGGTTTCTTGACCTCAGGCTGAACTGTGTTCTTTCGCTACAACTTCCTGACTTCCGTTAAAACTTTTAGTTTGCATTGAAAATATCCATTTTGAGGCGTTGTATCGGTCAACAGGAAACCGCAACTTCCGTTTTCTGCTTGCCACCTGTTTGCACACTTTTGTGTTGCCAGCCAATTCTCAAAGTTTCAGTTAATTCTTTTTTGCATCTTGATCTCGTGGTTTCTTGACCTCAGGCACAACTTTGTTCTTTCGTTATAACTTCCTGACATTAATTTGAACTTGTAGTTGGCATTGAAAATATCCATTTTGGGGCGTTGTATCGGTCAACAGGAAACCGCAACTTCAGTTTTCTGCTCGCACACTTTTGTGTTATCAGCCAAATCTCAAAGTTTCAGTTAATTTTCTTTGCACCTTGATCTCGTGGTTTCTTGACCTCAGGCTGAACTTTGTTCTTTCGCTTGAACTTCCTGACATTACTTTGAACTTGTAGTTTGCATTGAAAATATCCATTTTGAGGCGTTTTATCATCAACAGGAAACCGCAACTTCCGTTTTCTGCTTGCCACCTGTTCGCAAACTTTTGTGTTGCCAGCCAATTCTCAAAGTTTCAGTTAATTTTCTTTGCACCTTGATCTCGTGGTTTCTTGACCTCAGGTTGAACTGTGTTCTTTCGCTACAACTTCCTGATATGAGGCGTTGTATCGGTCAACAGGAAACCGCAACTTCCGTTTTCTGCTTGCCACCTGTTTGCACACTTTTGTGTTGCCAGCCAATTCTCAAAGTTTCAGTTAATTCTTTTTTGCATCTTGATCTCGTGGTTTCTTGACCTCAGGCACAACTTTGTTCTTTCGTTATAACTTCCTGACATTAATTTGAACTTGTAGTTGGCATTGAAAATATCCATTTTGGGGCGTTGTATCGGTCAACAGGAAACCGCAACTTCAGTTTTCTGCTCGCACACTTTTGTGTTATCAGCCAAATCTCAAAGTTTCAGTTAATTTTCTTTGCACCTTGATCTCGTGGTTTCTTGACCTCAGGCTGAACTTTGTTCTTTCGCTTGAACTTCCCGACATTACTTTGAACTTGTAGTTTGCATTGAAGATATGGATTCATAACAAAAGCTGATGTATTTGAGGTAATATAGGTCTACAACCTTTGCGTTTTCTTGAACCGCGAATGGCCAACTGGATGCTCCAAACAAAATTTTGTTTTTCTTCGACAATGACAACAGATATTCTAAATTTTAATCCGAACATCGACGGCAGAGTGAAGCCTTCTCCACAGCGCTGCTTGATTGAAGTGAGTTTTTGAGGCGTTGACGGGGGCACAGTGCACCACTGCTGCCATTTTGGAGGTGATCTGCATTATTTTTCCCACAGTGAGGGTCTTCTTTGCGGTGGCGGGTTCACGTTCGATCCATTTCCATACGACACGTGCGAATATTCGATCAGTAACAGCGAGACCTGCCCGACAATTGCGGTGGGTGCTGTGTGTGTATGTGTGCGAGGATGGGGGAATACCCTTCTACTGGAACACGGTGGAATCACGAGACTGTTGTCATGGAAACGCAAAGATTGGAATTTCCCTAGTAACAGACGGGGTACCGAGATGCTCGCAAGGGAAGGGAACGTCACCTCGGCCGTTGTGGAAAGGAGATCGGCCATGTTTAAAGAGACGTGCGGATTTTAGAGGGATGATGAAGACTAAATTGTACATCACGAATTCATCGACCAACTCATTGGCTTTGAAATTGAAAAGGTGTTTAAACCAGAGGTGTCAGACTCATTTTAACTCAGGGGCCACACGATAGAGCAAGAGAGAGAGAGAGAGAGAGAGGGGGAGAGATGGAAAGAGCAAGGTAGTGACAGGGATCAAGAGAGAGAAAAGCTAGGAAAAGAAAAAAAGAGAGAAAAGCTAAGAAAAGAGAGAAAGAGATAGAACAAGAGAGTGAGAGAGCGAGGGAGAGAGAGAACGAGAAAGTGAGAAAGTGAGAGAGCGAGAGAGCGAGAGAGGGAGAGAGCGAGAGAGGGAGAGAGGGAGAGAGGGAGAGAGAGAGAGGGAGAGAGGGAGAGAGGGAGAGAGAGAGAGAGCCGGACTAGTCGAATCGAGAGAAAGAAAAAAAGAGAGAAAGAAATAAGAGAAAGAGAGGGAGAAAAAAAGAGAGAGAGTTTGACAAGGAAAGTGAGAAAGAGATAAAAAGAGAGAAAGAGAGAGGGAGAACATGAGAACCAAAAAAGAGAGAGAAAGAAAGAAAGAAATCCAGAGAGAAATAAAAAGGGAAGGAGAGAAACGAGGGGAGAAATACAGAAGGGTAGAACGAGAGGAGGGGAAAGCGAGAGAAAGAGAGAGAGAGAGAGAGAGAGAGAGAGAGAGAGAGAGAAGGAAAAAAAGGAAGAAGGTAAAAAGACACACAGAGAGAAGAGACAAAGAGGAACAAAAAAAGAGGAAAAGCAACAGAGCGAGTGAAAGAGAGAGATAGAGTGAGAGAAGAAGGGAGGAAGAGAGAGAGAGAGAAATAAAGAGATAGAGAGAGGGGTGAGAGAGAGAGAGAGAGAGAGAGAGAGAAGGGAGGAAGAGAGAGGGCGAGAGAGAGAGAGAGAGAAATAAAGAGATATAGAGAGGTGGTAGAGAGAGAGAGAGAGAGAGAGAGAGAAAGAGAGAGAGAGAGAGAGAGAGAGAGAGAGAGAGAGAGAGAGAAAAGGAAAAAAGGAAGAAGGTAAAAAGACACACAGAGAGAAAAGAGACAAAGAGGAACAAAAAAGAGGAAAAGCAACAGAGAGAGTGAAAGAGAGAGATAGAGTGAGAGAAGAAGGGAGGAAGAGAGAGAGCGAGGGAGAGAGAGAGAGAGAGAGAAATAAAGAGATATAGAGAGGTGGTAGAGAGAGAGAGAGAGAGAGAGAAGGAAAAAAGGAAGATGGTAAGAAGACACACAGAGAGAAAAGAGACAAAGAGGAACAAAAAAAGAGTAAAAGCAACAGAGAGTGAAAGAGAGAGGTAGAGTGAGAGAAGAAGGGAGGAAGAGAGAGAGAGAGATAAAAAAATAAAGAGATAGAGAGAAGGATGAGAGAGAGAGAACGAGAGAGAGAGAAAGAAAGAGAGAGAGAGAGAGATAGTGAGAAAAGGAAAAAAGGAAGAGAGCAAAAGAACGTAAAAAGACACACACAGAGAAAGATACCAAGAGGAACAAAGAAAGGGAAAAAGCAACAGAGAGAGTGAAAGTGAGGGATAGAGTGAGAGAAGAAGGGAGGAAGAAAGAGAGAGAGAGAAAGAAAGAGAGAGAGAGAAATACAAGTACGGCGTCTTTGTTCGAGGCACCTGGCTTTGGCAACATCAAATGGACATATTTCAACCTGCAGCTCGTTTTTCTCTTGCGCTTCCCTCAGCGTTGTCTTGTGGGCCGGATTCAACCCCTTAGTGGACCTGAATTGGCCCGCGGGCTGCCTGTTTGACACTTTGCTTTAAACTGTTCCACCCAAGCAAATCCACAAGTTTCGACTGCTTTTTAAGGAGGGATTTGTGTTTGGGGGTCTATCGAAACGAGCACAACTGACTCTCCTTTAAGAGTGACCTTGAAAACATACAAGGTCGCATATTGTGTTCCAATTTGAAGCAGTTTCAGTGATTTCAATCATTTCACTTTCTGAATGTCGTCATTGTCGTACATAGATGAGGCGTACAACGATTTTTGAACTCAATCATATATATACATCGTGCATCGTACATTGTGTTCTGCAGAAGACAGCACAAAGCAAAGGCTATCTTGGGGCAGTTTGTTGGGTGGGCGTGACTGTCTGTGATAGGCAGGGTTGGGTAGGGTTACTTTAACTGGATTACTTTCAATGACTTTTGGATTACTCCAATACCAAATATGCTAATAAAAGACAAAATAAACTAAATATGAATCAAATGATGACTCACAACACGTGGTAAGCTTTCTCTCCTGGCTTTGATCTATTTGATCTCCAGGGTTGGGTAGGGTTACTTTAACTGGATTACTTTCAATGACTTTTGGATAGATAGATAGATAGATAGATAGATAGATAGATAGATACTGACTCCAATCCCAAATATGCTAATAAAAGACAAAAGAAACTGAATATGAATAAAATGATGACTCACAACATGTGGTAAGCTTTCTCTCCTGGCTTTGATCTCTTTGATCTCCAGGGTTGGGTAGGGTTACTTTAATTTGATTACTTTCAATGACTTTTGGATGACTCCAATACCAAATATGCTAATAAAAGACAAAATAAACTAAATATGAATCAAATGATGACTCACAACACGTGGTAAGCTTTCTCTCCTGGCTTTGATCTCTTTGATCTCCAGGGTTGGGTAGGGTTACTTTAACTGGATTACTTTCAATGACTTTTGGATTACTCCAATCCCAAATATGCTCATAAAAGACAAAAGAAACTGAATATGAATCAAATGATGACTCACAACACGTGGTAAGCTTTCTCTCCTGGCTTTGATCTCTTTGATCTCCGGCAAAACGAACATAAAATGTGACAGAGACAAAATGAAAATAAATCCAACATCATTTTTGCCGTTCCATGTATTCCGTTACTCCCCAAGCCTGCACAAAATCTAGTAATTTGATTCCTATTTAGTTTCTTTTGTCTTTTATTAGCATTTTCGGTATTGGAGTAATCCAAAAGTAATTGAAAGTAATCAAGTTAAAGTAACCCTACCCAACCCTGTATATACACAATATATACAACATATACATTATATACTGCAGACCTATTGTAAATGAAGTATATCAGCTTTCATTATAAATGGATATTTTCACTACAAACTAAGTTCAAAGTAATGTCAGGAACTTTAAGCAAAAGAACAAAGTTCAGCCTGATGTCAAAAAACCACGAGACCAAGGTGCAAAAAAAAAACCCAACTGGCAAGCAGAAAACTGAAGTCGCGGTTCCCTGTTGACCTATACACCGCCTCAAAATAGGGATAAAAATCTTGCTTCAAATGTCAACTTCGTTTGAAACGTACAGTCGGCCATTCGAAGAATACGCAAAGATTGTAGACCTATATTACCTGAAGTACATCAGCTTTTATTATAAATGGATATTTTCAATGTCAGGACGTTAAATCCAAACAGGAAACCGCAACTTCGAAGTTCAGTCTGATGTCAAGAAACCACGAGACAAAGGTGGATAAAAAAACGAACTGAAACTTTGAGATTTGTCTGATAACACAAAAGTGTGCAAACAGGTGGCAAGCAGAAAACTGAAGTTGCGGTTTCCTGTTGACCAATACAACGCCCCAAAATGGATATTTTCAATGCCAACTACAAGTTCAAACTAATGTCAGGAAGTTTAAGCGAAAGAACAAAGTTCAGTCTGAGGTTAAGAAACCACGAGATCAAGGTGCATAAAAAAACGAACTGAAACTTTGAGATTTGTCTGATAACGCAAAAGTGTGCGAACAGGTGGCAAGCAGAAAACTGAAGTTGTGGTTTCCTGTTGACCGATACAACGCCTCAAAATGGATATTTTCAATGCAAAGTACAAGTTCAAACTAATGTAAGGAAGTTCAAGCGAAAGAACAAAGTTCAGCCTGAGGTCAAGAAACCACGAAAGCAAGGTGCAAAGATAATTAACTGAAACTTTGAGAATTGGCTGATAACACAAAGGTGTGCGAGCAGAAAACTGAAGTTGCTGTTTCCTGTTGACCGATACAACGCCTCAAAATTGATATTTTCAATGCAAACTACAAGTTCAAACGAATGTCAGGAAGTTCAAGCGAAAGAATAAAGTTTAGCCTGAGGTCAAGAAACCACGAGATCAAGGTGCAAAAAAAATTAACTGAAACTTTGAGATTTGGCTGATAACACAAAAGTGTGCAAACAGGTGGCAAGCAGAAAACTGAAGTTGTGGTTTCCTGTTGACCGATACAACGCCCCAAAATGGATATTTTCAATGCCAACTACAAGTTCAAACGAATGTCAGGAAGTTTAAGTGAAAGAACAAAGTTCAGTCTGAGGTTAAAAAAACCACGAGACAAAGGTGCATAAAAAAACAAACTGAAACTTTGAGAATTTGCTGATAACACAAAAGTGTGCAAACAGGTGGCAAGCAGAGAACTGAAGTTGCAGTTTCCTGTTGACCCATACAACGCTTCAAAATAGGTATAAAAATCTTGCTTACTGCTAAGATTGTCCGATTCAAGACTTGTATCGCGGAAGTCTCCAGAATATATTCTCCAATAAACATTTCTCGAGAAGCGGTTCATCTCCAGCCTCTTAATTTACAAACATTCTCCCCACGCGAAATTCAACGCTAAGGACTGGATCAGAATACACGATCCTTCTTAAAGTTCCACAGAATAAATATCCTGAATAAATATAGATAACAAAAACAATCCCCGTAAATAACCATATACAAAATTCGAAGTAAAAGTGAAGACATGGTACCAGAAAAACAACCCATTATGTTATTAAATTGTATGTACGTTATCATTATTTATGAATCGGGGGAAATCGGGTACATGCAGGGCTCGAACACCTTTTTCACAGCCAAATTCAATGTCCCGAACCAGGGCAGGAAACAGAAATTAGAACCCACTCGCGTAAAAGAGTGGTAAAAATCAAACAAATCAGGACAAAAATAAAACAGGATCAAGGAGCAATCAGTCAATGCGTCTCAGCCGGTGTCCATTGGCCTGGTCATCCTGGAAGAGGATGACCTCATGTGCAGTCCCTTCTCAAGGTTTCTTCATTTTCCTCATGTTGAGGTTTTTTGAGGTTTTCCTTGTCCTTATGTAGATTTTAGATCAGGGTATGGTGTCATAATAATCTGTAGTTTGCAATAATCTGTGGTGTGTGCAGCCCTTTGAGACTCCTTGTGATTAAGGACGTCACAAATAAACACTACTGGACTTGACCTGAAGTTTTTGAGTTTTCCATGCCGTCATGCAGGTTTCAGATCAGGGTATGGTGTTTTAATAGTCTGTAGTTTGCAATAATCTGTGGTCTCCCCAGCCCTTTGAGACTCCTTGTGATTAAGGGTGTAACAAATGAACATGACTTGAGGTTTTTGAGTTTTTCCTTGCCCTCATGTAGGTTTCAGATCAGGGTATGGTGTCATAATTGTCTGTAGTTTGCAATAATCTGTGGTCTGTGCAGCTCTTTGAGACTTCTTGTGATTAAGGGTGTAACAAATGAACATGACTTGAGGTTTTTGAGTTTTTCCTTGCCCTCATGTAGGTTTCAGATCAGGGTATGGTGTCATAATTGTCTGTAGTTTGCAATAATCTGTGGTCTTTGCAGCCCTTTGAGACTTACTGTGATTAAGGGCCAAATAAATAAACATGACTTGAAGTTTTTGAGTTTTCCCTTGCTCTCATGTAGGTTTTACATCAGGGGATAGTGTCACAGTAGTGTGTACACTGTACAGCCCTTTGAGACTCCTTGTGATTAAGGACGTCACAAATAAACACAAGTTGACTTGACTTGAAGTTTTTGAGTTTTCCTCGCCCTCATGTAGGTTTCAGATCAGGGGATGGTGTCATAATAGTCTGTAGTTTGCAATAGTCTGTGGTCTGTGCAGCTCTTTGAGACTCCTTGTGATTAAGGGTGTAACAAATGAACATAACTTGAGGTTTTTGAGTTTTTCCTTGCCCTCATGTAGGTTTTAAATCAGGGGGTGGTGTCATAATAGTCTGTGGTTTGCAATAATCTGTGGTCTGTGCAGCCCTTTGAGACTCTTTGAGACTTGTGATTAAGGGCCAAACAAATAAACAGGACTTGACTTAAGGTTTTTGAGTATTCCCTTGCCCTCAGTTGGTTTTAGATCAGGGGATGGTGTCACAGTAGTCTCTAGTCTGCACAGCTCTTTGAGTCTCCTTGTGATTAAGGGTTATACAAATAAACACGACTTGACTTGACGTTTTTGCGTTATTCCTTGCCCTCATGTAGGTTTTAGATCAGGGGATGGCGTCATAATAGTCTGTAGTTTGCAATAGTCTGTGGTCTGTGCAGCTCTTTGAGACTCCTTGTGATTAAGGGTGTAACAAATGAACATAACTTGAAGTTTTTGAGTTTTTCCTTGCCCTCATGTAGGTTTTAAATCAGGGGGTGGTGTCATAATAGTCTATGGTTTGCAATAATCTGTGGTCTGTGCAGCCCTTTGAGACTCTTTGAGACGTGTGATTAAGGGCCAAACAAATAAACAGGACTTGACTAAAGGTTTTTGAGTATTCCCTTGCCCTCAGTTGGTTTTAGATCAGGGGATGGTGTCACTGTAGTCTCTAGTCTGCACAGCTCTTTGAGTCTCCTTGTGATTAAGGGCCAAACAAATAAACATGACTTGACTTTACCAGTGCATCAAAAAAACCTTTTAAAACTTCAACAAGAAACGGAAACAGAACCTCGTCTGGATCTCGTTTTTCGTCCTTTGTCAATCAGACCAAAGAAAAGGAGATGCTTGGTTCTCCGAATCCAAGCAACGTCTGCCAATGATTGCTATCCTAATCTCAGGTTGCATCTTTCGTCTACGGTAGTTTGCATGTTCTCCCTACAGTGAGTAATGAGAAGACTGACTATCAGCACTCACTATCAATGTTCCCTGTAATTTTCCTTCCGGGTCTGAGCGTTCACACAAAGTCGGTGAGCAACGCTTGAAACAACAGTGAGCAACGGCAATCCCCAGTGTGGTTTTTTAGTGGAAGTACAATGTTGGCAACAAGATTGACTTGGTATCATTGGAAATTATTTGAATGCAACACAAACTTTTTCTTCCTAGTCCCAGTTTTTTTCTATTTCTTTTTTTTAATTCCTTTAAAAAAATCTCATTGTGTTTATTTTTTCCTAGCTGTTACTTTTTTTTCTTTTTGTTCTCTATTTCCTTTTTTTCCTTTGTTTCTTTTTTTTTTTCTGTTTTTTTTTTTGAATTTTTCCTTCTTTTTTCTCTTCCTTTTGTTTCTTTTTTTTCTCAGCTTTTCGCGACTTTTTCATTTTGGTATTTTTTTTGTTTTGTTCTATTCCCCCCTTCCTTTAAGTCTTTTTGAGCATCATTTTACATCATATTTGGTCATGTTGGGATGAAAGAAGCAAAAACAACCTAAAGAGCCGTTTAGGACCGAAAAGAGCCGGTTCTTTTGAGTGAGCCGAGCCGAAGAAGCCGGTTCCTCAACAAACTTTACTAACTTTACTCCACTTCGTTCCACTTCGACTCGACTTCAAAATACCGCATTTAGGACACAACATCATTTCCCTGTTTTTTTTATTTATTTTTTTAATTCCTTGAAGAAAATCTCAGTGTGTTTATTTTTTCTTAGCTGTTACTTTTTCCTTTTTGTTCTTTATTTACTTTTTTTCCTTTGTTTCTTCCTTTTCTTTCTTTCTGTCTTTTTTTCTTAATTTTTCCTTCTTTTTTTCTCTTCCTTTTGTTTCTTTTTTTTCAGCTTTTCACTACTTTTTCATTTTGGTATTTCTTTTTTTTTTTCTATTCCCCCCTTCCTTTAAGTCATTTTGAGCATCATTTGACATCATATTTGGTCATGTTGGGATGAAAGAAGCAAAAACAACCTGAAGAGTCGTTTAGGACCCGAAAGAGCCGGTTCCTTTGAGTGAGCCGAGTCGAAGAAGCCGGTTTTCGACAAACTCTACTGACTTTACTCAACTTCGTCCTACTTCGACCTTGACTTCCAAATACCGCATTTAGAACACAACGTCAGGGGAATCCTTGTTTTTTCACCTTTATGCACTGTAACTTTGACTTAATTTGCTTCTTAATGAGCAATTTCGAGCCCTGATTTTTGTGAGCCGGCTCGATTTTCTTGTGCGCTGAGAATGTGCGAGGTGAGACGTACCTCTACTGGCTGGAAAACCGGTTAATGGATAACAAGTGAGAGTCTGGTGACTCCATTGTCCAGCGAGCGTTACGCATGTGTTTTGCGTCTGCCTTTGTCGTAGTTGCCAAATAATGTATATTCTCAAGAAAGCTAGTCATCTCAATTGTTACACGGAATGTTCAAAGACCAATGGTCACATGACACGCATCACACATTTTCAGATTCTTGCTAAAAGGCGTCCAAGTATTGCGTTAGTTATTCATGTTTCACCATTTTGTGCTGAGTCGTAGAAAGCTGTCTCTTGACCATTCTTCTTTGGAAAGCGCCTCAGTCAAAGGTGAGATGTACCTCTACAGCAGGGATGTCAAACTCATTTTAAGTCGGGGGCCACACGATAGAACAAACATTCTGTCGGGGGCCGGACTAGTAGATTCAAAAGAAAGAAAAAGAGAGAGGGATAAGGAGAGAGGGCGGGACAACGAAAGAAAAAGAGAGAGAGGGAGAGCGCGTGAGAAACAAAAGATAAAAAGTCGTGAGAGAGGGGGAAAAGAAAGGGAGAGGACAAAAGAAATCCAAAGAGAATAGAAAGACAGAAGGAGAGAAAAGAGAAAAGAAAGCGCAAAGGGTATAAAGAGAGAAAAGAAAAAAAGGAAGTTAGAGCAAAAGAAGTTAAAAAGACATAGAGAGAGAAAGAGACAAAGAGCAACAAAGGAAGAGAAAAAGAGAGAGTAAAAGAGACAGAGACAGAGTGGGAGAAAAGGGGTGGAAAAGAAAGAGAGAGAGAGAGAGAGAGAGAGAGAGAGAGAGACACAAAAGATAAAAAGTCGTGAGAGAGGGGGAAAAGAAAGGGAGGGGAAGAAAGAAATCCAAAGAGAAATAGAAAGACAGAAGGAGAGAAAGGAGAAAAGAAAGCAGTATGAAGAGAGAAAGAGAAGAAAGAAAAGAAAAAAAGGAAGTTAGAGCAAAAGAAGTTAAAAAGACATACAGAGAGAAAGAGACAAAGAGCAACAAAGGAAGAGAAAAAGAGAGAGTAAAAGAGACAGAGACAGAGTGGGAGAAAAGGGGTGGAAAAGAAAGAGAGAGAGAGAGAGAGAGAGAGAGAGAGAGAGAGAGAAACAAAAGATAAAAAGTCGTGAGAGAGGGGTAAAGAAAGAGAGAGGAAGAAAGAAATCCAAGGAGAAATGGAAAGACAGAAGGAGAGAAAAGAGAAAAGAAAGCGCAAAGGGTATAAAGAGCAAAAGAGAAAAGAGAGAAAAGGAAAAAAGGAAGTTGGAGCAAAAGAGGTTAAAAAGACATAGAGAGAGAAAGAGACAAAGAGCAACAAAGGAAGAGAAAAAGAGAGACATAGAGTGAAAGAGACAGAGAGAGAGATAAGGGGTGGAAAAGAGAGAGAGAGAGAGAGAGAGAGAGAGAGAGAGAGAGAGAGAGAGAGAGAGAGAGAGAGAGAGAGAGAGAGAGAGAGAGAGAGAGAGAGAGAGAGACACACACAAAAGATAAAAAGTCGTGAGAGAGGGGGAAAAGAAAGGGAGGGGAAGAAAGAAATCCAAAGAGAAATA